>NW_026576133.1:147500-188717 GCF_028641065.1 Leucoraja erinaceus | reverse complement strand
AGTACGGGGCCCCCCCCCCTTCTTCTCCCCTCCCTTTCCTCTCCCTTCCCACTCTTTTTCCCCTTTTTCCCCCCTCTCTCTCTTCTCCCCCCCGTTTCCCCTTCCCCCTATACTTTTTTAAAGCGGTTGGAAGGGCGGGGGGGGGGGGGGGGGGGGGGGGTAGGGTAGTAAAGTGTGTTGGGGGGACCCCACGTCCATGCGCCCTTTTTCCCCCCCCCCATAAAAACCGGGACAACCCCATGGGGGGGGAAAAAAAAAAACCCAGGGGGGGGGGACACCACCCCCAACGGGTCTCCCCCCCTTGCCGCTTTTGGGTCCCCCCCTAAGTTAAAATAATATTAATTGGGATCTGGAATGATGAGGAAATTTGGAAATTGACCAACATCCTCCAAGTTTTTTTGGGTTGGGGATGGACCAAACTCAAAAAGGGGGAGCTGGGGTGGGGGGGCAGTGGTTTAACAGCTGTGGGTGAGGAGAAAATTGCCTAGGAAAGAACCTTGCAAAGGTGGACTTGGGGGAAATAGCTGGGTTTTGGAGTGGGGCAATAATCGCATGGGCCAAGAATGCCCAGTAAAAAAAATGTTTTGAAAGTAAATTTGTGAGGTTTAATTCCCAACGGTTTTAGTGGGCCAAAAAAAAAACACAGAAAAACGTTAGGGGGGGGGGGGGGGGGGGACTATTTATCCCCCTGAAAATGTGGGGAATGAAATTTAAGGAAAAAAAGGGAAGATGCAAAAAACCACAAAACCTGGGTGTTTCCCCTGGGTGTGCATGGTAAAACCACCAGTCCCCATTTGGGGAAAAGTAGAGGAATTTGGGCGGCAAAGATGCCAGGGGGGGGGGGGCCCAGGCAGTGTGCAAAGAACAGGCGAAAAATGGTAAATGTTAGGCATTCAATCCATTAGGCCAAAAAAAAAAGGAATTTGAAGTAAAGTACTAGGAAAAAAAAGCAAGGGGAGGGGTTCCTTACTTTTTGCCAGAGTTTTTTGTTACAGGGGTCCCCCCCCCCCTTTGGTGGAGACCACAACACAAAAACCCTGGAAGTATTTGCGTTTTTACACCCCAGTTTTTTTTTTGGTAATTTTCCTGAGTAAATTCTTGAAGGAAAAAAAAAAAAAAAGGGGGGGGGAACAATTCTTTTGCCCGTAAAGAGGGAAGTAACACAAAGAGAAAGGGTTTTTCCACCCGGACTTGATTCCTTTTGTGAATTGGTTTCAGGAAAAACTTTTTTTTTTTTCAAATATGAAGGAAAAAGAACAGGGGGAACTGAAAATTAGGGGGAACTTCGGGGGCCTTTTAGTAACCCGGGGGCTAGGGGAAATTTTGTAGGGGAAAGAAATTGGAGGGGGGGGGTGTCTTAGTAGAAAAACTTGAACAAAAATCTAAAAAAAAAGGTAGGTTTTAAAGGGCAGGTGTTGGGGCTAGATGGGGCCAGGGGGGAGGAAAGATTGTTTCCGATGTGTTTTCGGGGGGGGGGGGGAGGGGGAGTTTCCAAGGAAAAAAAACTTGGGGGCCCCCCAACAAAGTTAAAAGAAAATTAAGGAGAGTTGTAAGGCCCATTTTTAGAACCGGAAAAAGAGGGGACGGGAAGGGGAAAAACAAAAAAAACAAAACCACGGGAGAGTGAGGATTGAAAAAAAAAAACATGTTTTTTTTTTCCAAACAAAGGGGTGGTTTGAAATCTGTGTGAATTCTCTTGCCCCACAGAAAAAGGGTTAGGGTTTTTGGGAGGGCGGGCACAGGTTTTTCCATTTAGTTTAAGATTTTTTTTGTTTGTGGGGCCCTGTGGCTAAAGGATTCAGGGGGGGGGGTAAAAGTGAGGGGAGGTGAAAGGGGGGGGGGCAGGATAGGGGGGGGAGGGATTACTGAGTTGGATGGGGGATTTCAGGTTATTAGGTCCTGCATCGTTGGGGGTGGGGGCCGGAAAAATAGCGGGCGGCCGTTATTCCCTGGCTCCCCCACGGATTGTTCAGGTTAATAGAATAATAGGTTGCAAAAGGGTGGGGGGGGGGGACAAATTCCCCAACAACCTTTAACCAACATTCTCTTTTGAAGGGGAAAAAATAAAATGTTTTCTTTAGTCACTTCCGTGGGGGCTAAACAAAATGGGCCTTTTATCCCCTTATTCTTAAAAACAGTGGGGGGTTCCTGGTTCTGGAATTTCCTCAAAAAAACAAATTTTTCGGGAACATGTTTTTCCTGCCTAGGTGTGTTCGTCCAAAAACCCTTTAAAACCAAATCTTATATGTTTCAATGAGATGCTCTCTGCATCAATCCTTCTAAACTCCAGGGGTGTAACAAGCGCAGCTGCTCCATTCTCTCAGCATATGACAGTCCCGCCATCCCGGGGAATTAACCTTGTAAAACTACTACGCTGCTCTCCCTCAATAGCAAGAATGTCCTTCCTCCAAATTGGGGTGGACAAAAACAGCACACCAATTACTCCAGGTGTGGTCTCACTAGGGGCCTGTACAAACTGCAGAAGGACCTCTTTGATCCTATACTAGACTCCTTGTTTATAAAGGCCAAACATGACATTTCACTTTCTTCACTGCCCTGCTGAACCTGCATGCTTATTTTTCATAGACTGATGTAGAAGGACCCCCAGATTCCGTTGTACTTCACCTTTTTCCAACTTGACGCCATATAGATAGTAATCTGCTTTCCTGTTTTTGACACCAAAGTGGATAACCTAACATTTATCCGCAATAAACTTAATCTGCCATGCATCTGCCCACTCCCTCAACCTGTCCAAGTCACCCTGCATTCTCATAGCATCCTCCTCACAGTTCACTCTGCAGCCTAGTTTTGTGTGTCATCTGCAAATTTGCTAATGTTACTTTGAATCCCTTCATCCCAGATTGTTAAGGGCTTGGACACGCTAGAGGCAGCAGGAAACATGTTCCCGATTGTTGGGGGAGTCCAGAACCTGGGGCCACAGGTTTAAGAATGAGTAAAGCCATTTAGAACGGAGACGAGGGGGAAAACACTTTTTCTCACAGAGGAGTGGTGAGTCTGGTGGGAATTCTCTGCCAGGGGGCGGAGGAGGCAGGCAGGTTCTCTGGGATGCTCTCAAAAGAGAGCTAGATAGGGCTCTTAAAAATAGCGGAGTCAGGGGATATGGGGAATAGAGGGGGAAGAAGGGCAGGAAAACGGGATACTGATTGGGATTGATCAGCCATGATCACATTGAATGGCGGTGCTGGCTCAAAGGGCCGAATGGCCCTACTCCTGCACCTATTGTCTATTGTCTAGTTATCATTCCAATACAATGTATATTGTAAATAGCTGCGGTCCCATCACCGAGCCTTGCGGTACCCCACTAGTCACTGCCTACCATTCTGAAAGGGACCTGTTAATCCCTACTCTTTGTTTCCTGTCTGCCAACCACTTCTCTATCCATGTCAGCACTCTACCCCCCAATACCATGTGCCCTAATTGTGCCCACTAACCTCCTATGTGGGACCTTATCAAAATGTTTTCTGAAAGTCCAGGTACACTACATCCACTGGCTCTCGCTTGTTCATTTTTTCCTAGTTACATCCTCAAAAAATTCCAGAAGATTAGTCAAGCATGACTTCCCCTTCGTAAATTCATGCTGACTTGGTCCGATCCCGATCTTATAGAGGTGTATAAGATCATGAGAGGAATAAATCAGGTAGACACACAGCATGTCTTGCTCAGAATAGGGGAATTGAGAAGCAGAGGACATAGGTTTAAGGTGAAGATGAAATGATTCTGATCTTGTGCTGTGGTGCTCCATGTTCTATGTTCGGTGTGTCTCTAATGACTCAACAACCTCCAGAGATGGACGGAGAAAGCATTTGATTGGGTTGCGTCACAGCTTGGTTTAGAAACTTCACACTGCCTCAAGGAAGCAGTCAAACTAATCAAGGACATTTATAATCTGAGTCATTCACTCTTCTACCCTCAGTTATCAAATTAATGAACAGTCTTCTAATTAGCTATGGTGTCGTCCATATCTCCATTATTTGTGACGATGTTGCTGGGACCGGAGGGTCTGGGGGCTACAGGGAGAGGTTGAGGCAGGCTAGGACTATTCTTTGTAGGGCAGGAGGCTGAGGGGGTGATCATATAGAGGTGTATAAAATCAGGAGCAAAAATAGATAAGGTGAATGCACAGAACCTTTTAACCAGAGTAGGGGAATCGTGGATTGGACAGGTTTAGTGGGTTTATAGACGAAATGCAGGCAGGGTGGGACTAGTGTAGGTGGGGAAAAATGTTGGTGGGCATGGAGGAGTAGGACAGAAAGGCCTGTGTTGGGGCTGGGTGTGTCTATGATGGTAGCAGAGTGGGTGTGTGTGTGTACTGGGTGTGTCTATGATGGTAGCAGGGTGGGTGTGTGTGTGTGCTGGGTGTGACTATGATGGGAGCAGGGTGGGTGTGTGTGTGTACTGGGTGTGACTATGATGGGAGCAGGGTGGGTGTGAGTGGGGGCTGGGTGTGACTATGATGGGAGCAGGGTGGGTGTGTGTGGGAACTGGGTGTGACTGATGGGAGCAGGGTGGGTGTGAGTCGGGGCTGGGTGTGACTATGATGGGAGCAGGGTGGGTGTGAGTGGGGCTGGGTGTGACTATGATGGGAGCAGGGTGGGTGTGTGTGGGGGCTGGGTGTGTCTATGATGGGAGCAGGGTGGGTGTGAGTCGGGGCTGGGTGTGACTATGATGGGAGCAGGGTGGGTGTGAGTCGGGGCTGGGTGTGCAACACTCACAAGAGGAGGTGGGCGTTGTCATTGTAGAGTCGTGGGAGTAAGACTTTCTCTCTCCAACGTAGGAAACGTTCCTGCATTATCGAAGACGTGTGATCCACCTCGACCTGGTCTCTGGTCCACACCTCGGCCCCAACCAGAGCGATACGGATGTTGAAGAATGTTCTGTAGTACTGTGAGAGCAATGGGGGGGGGGGGGGGATTTACCTGAAGCTCCAAAACACATTCATTCAACGGAGCAGTGAGGGGGACGGCAACATGGACACTGTTCTCCACTCCTCCACTGCATACGTCCCCCACAACCCTCAATCCCCTGACACAAACACACACTCACACTCACACACTCTGATACTCACACTCACCCAGACACACACCACACTCACTCATACTGAAACTCACACACTCTGACACTCACACTCACCCAGACACACACACACCCGCACTCACACACACACCCACACTCACACTCACCCTGACACACACACACACTCACACGCATTGACACTCACACTCACCCAGACACACACACCCCACACTCACACCACTCACCCGGACTCACACCTCACACACTCTGACACTGACACTCACACACTCTGACACTCACACTCACCCTGACACACTCACACTCACACTCACACACACACCCACACTCACACACCCACACTCACGCTCACCCTGACACATGCACACTCACACTGACACTCACACACGCTGACACGCACACACACACAGCCGCACTCACACTGACACACACACACACACTCACACTCATACTCACCCTGACATACCGACACTCACACACACACACACACCCACACTCACACTGCCACTCACACTCACACACACACATTCACACTCTCAATCTCACACACTCTCACTGGCACCCGCACACATTCACCCTGACACTCACACTGACACTCACACCCACACCCCCACTCACACTCACATCTGCTCTCACACTCACAGCCCCACCCACTCTCCCACTCACACTCACATCCATACTCGCCGCCACCACACACTCCCACTCAGACCCCACACTCATATTCACACCCACACTTGCACCCACACTCACATTCACACCACCACTCACACCCACACTCACACCCACCCACACACACACTCACACCCACGCCCACGCCCCACACCCGCACCACACCCGCACTCACACCCGCACACTCACACCCCACACCACACCCACACACACTCGCACCCACACCCACACTCACACCCACACAAACACACTCACACTCACGCCCATGCCCCCACGTGCACACCCACACTCACACATAAAAAGAACTAATACATACAAACACTAACACACACTAACATGCACACACTCACGAATATGCACACCCCAGGTACACCATGCACACACACTAGGCGTGCCACACACACCCACACAAAACTATATGTACACATACCCACAAACCAGGTCCACACAAAGGCATACACACACCGACATGCACATACACACCAGGTTCACACATTAACACATATACACACACCCGGTGCACACGTACACACACACACACACACATGTGCACACACACACATACATGCACCAGGTGCGCGCACCACACACCAGGTCTGAACACGCACATAAGCACACACATAAACACCAGATGCTGACACATGCTTACACACATGTACATGTCCATACACGTGCCCACATACCACATGCGTTTGCACACATATATACACACAGCAAGTGCACAAACACATATACTCATACACACACACACTCACACTCACCAGGTCGGCAGTGTTAGCGATATTGAGCAGCCGGTTCACCGTTTTTCTTTACATTCTCGCCGTTCTTCTGGAACTACAGTGGAAGCAGAGGATGGGGGGTCTGTGAGCCAGAATAATGTCTCTGTGGCCCACCGTTCTCACCCCCACCCCCCACCCTCAGTCCCACGCCACCCCACCCGCACCCCTCACACGCACCCCCACCCCCCCCCCCCCCCCACACCCTCACCCCACCCTCACCCCCACCCCCACCCCCGCCCTCCCCCTCACCCTCACCCTAACCCTAACCCTAACCCTAACCCTTCCCCTCACCCTGACCCCACCCCCACCCCCACCCCAACCCTCACCCCCACCCTCACCCCCACCCCAACCCCCACCCCCACCCCCACCCCTACCCCCACCCCAACCCTCACCCCAACCCTCACCCCAACCCCTACCCCTACCCTCACCCCCACCCTCAACCCCACCCCCAACCTCACTCCACCCCCACCCTCAACCCACCCTCAACCCACCCCCACCCTCACCCCACCCCCCCCACCCCCGCCCTCACCCTCAACCCCCACCCCCACCCTCAATCCCACCCCCCATCCTCACCCTCAGTCCCACGCCACCCCACACTCACCCCCCACCCCCCACCCTCACCCCCACCCCCCACCCTCACCCTCACCCCCACCCCACCCTCTAGCGTGCCTCTAGCGTGTCCAATCTCTTAATAATCCTATATGTTTCAATATGATTCCATCTCATCCTTCTAAATTCCAGAGGATATATGCCCAGCCGTTCTATTCTATCAACACACGACAAGAAACATATTCCCGATGTTGGGGGAGACCAGAACCAGGGGCCACAGTTTAAGAATAAGGGGTAGACTATTTAGCACGGAGATGAGGAAAAACATTTTCACTCAGAGTGTTGTGAAACTGTGGAATTCTCTGCCTCAGAAGGCAGTGGAGGCCAATTCTCTGGATGCTTTCAAGAGAAAGCTAGATAGAGTTCTTAAAGATAGTGGTCAGAGGTTATGGGGAGAAGGCAGGAACGGGGTACTGATTGTGGATGATCAGCCATGATCACAGTGAATGGCGGTGCTTGCTCGAAGGGCCGAATGGCCTACTCATGCACCTATTGTCTATTGTTTATTGTCACCCATATAGCCTCACAAGACAAACCATCTGTAATGTTCCTTGTGATATAGAGCTATAGAGAGAGGTTGAGTAGGCTGGGACTCTGTTCCTAGGAGCGCAGGAGGATGAGGGGAGATCTTATAGAGGTGCATAAAATCATGAGAAGAATAGATGGGGTGGATGCACAAGAAGAGGGGGAAGAGTCTCTTGCCCAGAGTAGGGGAATCGAGAACCAGAGGACATAGATTTAAAGTGAAAGGAAAAAGATTTAATAGGAGTCTGAGGGGTAAGTTTTTCACACAAAGGAGGGTGGGTGTTTGGCAACTATGAGCTTGTTTAGCTCTATGATGCTAACAGTCACATGGTTTGACGATCCAAAAAGCAAAGTGTGTGGTTGGGGTCGGGGTGCAGCTCTTAGTAAAACCAGGGCACAACCTGGGCACAACCTGAAGCAGCCATTCACATGTCTGGGACACTGAAGGAAGAAACTGGTTCATCAGCCACTCCTGGAAGTGAGTTCCAGTCGCTCACCATCCTCTATAAAATGGTTGCCTCATGTATCTCCTTTAAACTTCTCCCCCAATCTCTGATGCTCCAGAGAAAACAATCCAAGTCTAGCCAACCATTCCCTGCAGCTGAACCCCTCTAATCCAGACATGTTGGTGAACCACCTCTGCACCCTCTCCAAAGTCTCCATATCCTTCCAGTAATGAGGTGACCAGAACTGCACGCAACGCTTCAAATGTGGCCGAACCAAAGTCCTATAAAGCTGCATCATGACTTCAATGCATCGAACTATGAGAGCAAGCATAACATAGACAGAGGATAAATAAATCTTACAGTGAGGTGGTCACACCTCAGTCACAGGCAGAAAGTAGATGGGTGAGCACCAGGAGTAGGAGTAGGCAGTGCTGGTATCCCCTGTGGCCATTCCCCTGTGCATCAGACTGGGACAGCCATCACACAGGGGCAGTTCATTGACAATGACGGCACACTGGTACAGCTGGTAGTTCCGTATAACATGGCGACCAAAAAACTAAACACAATACTCTAAAGGTGGTCTCACTAACATCTTACATAACTAACATGACCTCCAAAGGTCTAACCCTATCTACCTGTGACACCATCTTCAAGGAAGTATCTGCCGCTCCTAGATCCTTCTGCTCTACAACACTCTCCGGAGTAGCTCCTGCCCTTGTTCCACGTCCCAAAATGCAACACCTCACATTTCTCCGCATTAAATTCCATCAACCATTCCTCAGCCCACCTGGCCAATCGATCAAGGTCCTGCTGCAATTTTTGACGACTATCTTCACTGTCTACTATACCACCCTCTTTAGTGTCATCTGCCATCTTGCTAATCTTGCCTTGTACGTTCTCATCCAAAGCACAGATATAGATGACAAACAGTCATGGGCCCAGCACCGAATCCTGAGGCACACCGCTAGTCACAGGCCTCCAGTGTGAAAAACAACCTTCCACCATCACCCTCTGCTTCCTTCCAGGAAGCCAATTTTCTATCCATTCAGAGATAGATACAAAATGCTAGAGTAACTCAGCGGAAGGGTCTCGACCTGAAATGTCACCTATTCCTTCTCTTCAGAGTTGCTGCCTATAACCATATAACAATTACAGCACGGAAAAACAGGCCATCTCGACCCTTCTAGTCCGTGCCGAACACATAATCTCCCCATGTCCCATATACCTGCGCTCAGACCATAACCCTCCATTCCCTTCCCATCCATATAACTATCCAGCCTATCTCCAGCCTCTCAGCTTCTGTAGTTCCTTTCTACACATTTCTATCCATTCAGCTGTCTCTCCTTGGATCCTGTGCGCTCTTAAGTCCCTGTCCCACTTAGGAAACCTGAGGAGACTTTGCGCCCCACCCAAGGTTTCCGTGCGGTTCCCAGAGGTTGCAGGTGGTTGCCGGAGGTTGCAGGCGGTGGAAGCAGGTAGGGAGACTGATAAAAACCTCCAGGAACCGCACAGAAACCTTGGGTGGAGCGCAAAGTCTCCAGAGGTTTCCGTTCAGGTTTCCTAAGTGGGACAGGGGCATAAGTTGCCAAGCAACCTACCATGTAGAACCTTGTCAAATGCCTTGCTGAAATCCATATATAAGACGGCAGTTCTGCCCTCATCAACCTTTTTGGTCGCTTGTTCAAAAACTCAATTAGATTGGTGAGACACGACCTCGCACGTACAAAAACCATGCTGACTATCCGTGAACTAGTGTGAACGTGTGATTGATGTTCGGCATCGACTCGATGGGCCGAAGGGCCTGTTTCTACGCTGACGCTCGAAGCTAAACTAAAGGAAGTAAAATGTACTTCAGTGAAATGCTGACAATGACGGTCTCCAAGAAGGGATGACGTTCTCACGTTGGAGACATGCGGACAAATCACCTACCACAGCGTTGTCTGCAACCAGCACCATTTCGATGTATCGTGTCTCTGCAAACACATCCCTCTTCACCTGAAAGGAAGGGCAATCCTGGTTAGTTGATGTGATCAGTACTGCAACATCTGGCTGGGTCACAGATAGACAATAGACAATAGGTGCAGGAATAGCCCATTCGGCCCTTCGAGCCAGCACTGGGAGAGTGGAAAAGTGGGCATGACTGGGGTGAGACTGGTCCTTGATGCTGCTGCTGGCCTTACTGAGGCAGCGTGAAGTGTAGATGGAGACAATGGAAGGGAGGTTGGTTTGTGTGATGGTCTGGGCTGCGGCCACAATTCTCTGCAGTTTCTTGCGGTCTTGGATGGAGCTGTTCCCAAACCAAGCTGTGATGCATCCTGATAAAATGCTTTCTATAGCACGTTTGTAGAAGTTGGTGAGAACTGTTGGGGACATGTCAAACCTCCGATGCCTTCGATGTAAGGAGAGACATTGGTGTGCTTTCTTGGCCATTGCTTCGATATGGCCCAGGACAAGTTGCAGGTGACATTTACTCTTAGGTACTTGATGCTTTAACCATCTCTACTGTATACTGGGGAAGTGTACTGCTTCACTTCCTGAAGTCCATCACTAACATAACAAGAGGAGTTGAATGTAGGAGCAAAGAGGTCCTTCTGCAGTTGTACAGGGACCTAGTGAGCCCACACCTGGAGTATTGTGTGCAGTTTTGGTCTCCAGATTTGAGGAAGGACATTCTTGCTATTGGAGTACACCGTAGGTTCACAAGGTTAATTCCCGGGATGGCGGGACTGTCGAATGCTGAGAGAATGGAGTGGCTGGGCTTGTATACTCTGGAGTTTAGAAGGATGAGAGGATATCTCATTGAAACATATAAGATTATTAAGGGTTTGGACATGCTAGAGGCAGGAAACATGTTCCCGATGTTGGAGGTGTCCAGAACCAGGGGCCACAGTTTAAGAATAAAACGGAGATGAGGAAACACTTTTTGGCACACAGTTGTGAGTCTGTGGAATTCTCTGCTTCAGAGGGCGGTGGAGGCAGGTTCTCTGGATACTTTCAAGACAGAGCTAGATAGGGCTCTTAAAGATAGTGGAGTGGGGGGATATGGGGAGAAGGCAGGAACGGGGTACTGATTGTGGATGATTAGCCATGACCTCATTGAAGGGCCGTATGGTCTCCTCCTGCACCTATTGTCTATTGTCTATCTCCTTTGTCTTTCTGACGTTGAAAGAAAGGTTGTTGTCTTGACACCAGGACACGAGGTTCTCAATCTCCTTCCTGTCTCATCATTATTTGATATCCAGCCCACAATGGTGGTGTCGTGTGTGAATTTATAAATTGAATTAGATGTGTACATTGCTACACAGTCGTGGGTCTACAAGTAGTAAAGAAGGGGGCTGAGAACGCAACCTTGTGGAGCACCAGTGTTGAGGATCATTGTAGAGGATGATTTGTCCCCTATCCTTACTGAATGGGGTCTGTTGGTCTGGAAGTGGAGGATCCAGTTATAGAGATGAATGCTGACACCAAGTCCAGCTAGTTTGCTGATGAACATGGATGGTATAATGGTGTTAAAGGCAGAGCTGTCGTCTATGAATGGAAGTCTCTGTTATCCGGGTGTTCCAGGGATGAGTGCAGGGCCAGGGAGATGGCATCAGCCGTGGACCTGTTGTGGAGGTAAAACTGCAGTGGGTCAAGGCCGCTGGGGAGAATGGATTGAATGTCTTCCACAACTAACCTCTGGAAGCAGTTCATGATGGTGGATGTTAAGGCCACTGGACAGTAGTCATTCAGGCATGAGGTCTTCCTTTCTTCGGCACTGGGATGATAGTGGTCATCTTGAAACAAATGGGCACCTCAAAGCAGAGTATTCCATGAATACTCGCTCTAGTTGGTCCACGCAGTTTCTGATGACGTGGCAAAAGATCCTCTCCAGCCAGTTTGTTTCCATGGGTTTACCGTTAGGAAGGCCCATCTAACTTCTGCAAGTGTGACCCTGGGAAGTGTCAGACGAGTCTGATGGGATGGATGTCATCTCCCTGTTGGCCTTCTACTCAAAGTGACCACAGAAAGGAGGTGTAATGGTAGCTGCAGTGGGCCGCTGGATGGCGTGATGTGTTGGTGCAGTGGGTCCAATGCATACTCTGCAGGAGCTGGGGGACTGCCTGAATCAGACACCACTAGAGGCCCCTCAGGCAAGCACATGCATCGGACATGGTCTACAGCAGCAAGGAGTGGGGGCGGAGAACATAGACAACATCTGCAGCCCAGGCTGACCCCTGCAACACCGACCCATCCAGAGCCACCGCCAGAACAACAGAGATAAGACAATATTTTTAAGAATTCTGAGACTTGGAAGGTACAAGATTGTGTTGGGAACATGGCGACGTCTTGTGGACTGCCTGAGGGAATCTGTGTGTGCACTAGAATCGTTGCACTCTTGTACTGATGTGTGGTTGCTTCTGGTGGCAACGTGGAGCATGGCTGAGGTGGCGCAGGAGGGAGGCTCAATGTCTGAGAGCAAACTGGGCAACAATGTCTGGGACATTCACAATATGAACGAAAACATAGAAACTAGGTGCAGGAGTTGGCCATTCGGCCCTTCGAGCCTGCACCGCCATTCAATATGATCATGGCTGATCATCCAACTCAGTATCCTTAACCCCTTAAGAATTTTGTAAGTTTCTATAAGATCCCCCCTCAATCTTCTAAATTCTAGCGAGTACAAGCCAAGTTTATCCAGTCTTTCTTCATATGAAACTCCTGACATCCCAGGAATCAGTCTGGTGAACCTTCTCTGTACAGAAGGCTCGGGTCCTAGTGAGATGATGAGGAGATAGAGGCGATGATAAGTTCAGTTGGAAAGCAAAAACACGCAGCGACAGGTTCGTGGACATGATGACTGATGAGCTGAAATGTGTTTATTTCAGTGCAAGGAGTATCGTGGGTGTAGATAGTTTATGCATGCAACCTATAATGTAGCTACCTCAATGCCACTAACCACGCCCAGTCATTTCAGTATAACTGTGGTGTATTCCCTTTGCTCCTCCCTTGGTTCCAGTATGCCTGAAGACTATGTGCGGTCACTACTGCAACGTGTTTAACATGCTTTGTAATAAAGAGTTAGTAGAGATCACAGTATGTCAGACTGGCTCCTTTACATAATGTCAGTAAGTAAAACGCGCGCCTCCTGTTTATCGTCTTTTATTTGCCCCTAGTTCCTCAGTGACTACTCCCCGTTTACCATGGCATTCTCGTGCCGCAAGCCCTCTCCCCTTGTCTTCGATGCTGACATCGCGGAACGATGGGCTACTTTCGTGTTGGACTACAACCACTTTATCAACATCGTGCACCGAAATGACCCTGATGCGGTCAAAGCTTCCCTCCTGCTGAACCTTGCCGGTCCCGATACTATGAAACGAGCTCAGACTTTCACCTACAATCCATCGGTCCTGGATGACAACGACCAAGTCGTCGAACCAGCAGAATCTGCCAACGACCCGGTTTGTCTTTTACGCAAGTTTGCGGAGATTTGTGACTTGCCCTCCAACCGTATATTGGAGCGGGCTAGATTATTTACAAGAAAACAGCAACCTGATGAACCTGTTGAATGTTTTATCGCTGACCTGCGCTACCTTGCTCAGCGCTGCCGTTTTGAGAATATGCGGGATCAGCTCACCAGAGCCATTTTGGTCACCAGCATGCTCAACCAGAAGCTACGCGCAGAGCTGCTGCGCAGACCAGATCTCACCCTAACTGAGGCTATGCATGCATGTCGTATAGCGGAGGTGGTGGAACCGCCACATGGGCAGAGGGGATCTGATAATCGGACTGTTAATCTAACTGGTGTCGCTATGCCTCGTCGCAAACAAAACAATGCTCGCCCACAACCGCGGTTGACCTATGCCGCTCGGGTTCCGTTGGTCAGGAAGTGCCCCAACTGTAATTATATACACTCGATGCAGTCGCAATGCCCTGCATTTGGGAAAGCTTGCAATTTCTGCAAAAAGATGAACCATTTTTCAGCTGCTTGTCGCTCCCGTGGGAACGTTCCCCCAGCTCCGAGACAAATTTTAAACAACCTTCAACAAGCTGATAACGAATTCGATTCACAGCCTTCTGTCAACACTGCCAGCGACTCTGAGCCCAATATTTCCATGGGCGATGCCAGTGTTTACACTCTCCTCCATAACCAATCTCGCCTCACCAATCCTTCTGTGCTTGTTACTATCAATAACAAATCCTTTACTGCCAAGCTAGACACGGGTGCCAAGGTCAATGTCATGTTAACATCCTTGTTCAGGAAGATAAGAAATAATGAGCTGTTGACTGCTGATCCCTCCATTTTACGTGCTTATGGGGGAGAAGAGCTAAAACCTGTGGGGAGGGCCACCTTCCACTGTGTGCTGAAGAAATCTTCACGTGACCTATCTTTCTTCATCCTTGACTGTGACTGTGTGACTCTGCTGAGCAATCAGGTGTGTCAGGATCTCGGTCTGGTGTCCTTTGACCGTACTGTCCACGAAGTGTGGGTGATGCTGAATCCACTCTCCGAGTACCCTGACCTATTCGATGATGATCTGGGTAAGCTGCCCCTTGTGTACAAGATCGCAACTGACCCGTCGGTTGTACCAGTGGTCCGTGCTCCACACAGGGTGTCGTTTGCCATGAAGGGCAAAGTTGAAGCCATGCTGAAGAACATGGTTGACATGGGAGTGCTTGAAGTTGTCAGCGAACCCACCGAGTGGGTCTCCACCATGGTCGCCACCATGAAGAAGGGTAAGCACGAGAGACGGGTGTGCATCAACCCCAAAGACTTAAATCTGGCAATAAGACGTCCTCACTACCCCATGAGGACTGTAGAAGATGTTGCTGCCCAGGTCGGTCAGGCCACGGTGTTCTCTGTCCTTGATGCAAGGAGCTCATTCTGGCAAATACCTCTAGACAAACGCTTCTCAGACTTAACCACTTTTGGCACCCGCTTCGGAAGATTCAAATTTTCTGCGGATGCTGTTCGGCATCAACTCTGCCAGCGAAGTGTTTCAACGCTCCATGGAGCAACTGTTTGCTGGCCTGCCATGTGCCATTATCCTGGATGATATCCTGGTTTATGGGAAAGATGCTGCTGAGCACGACCACAACCTCCGACGGATTCTAGACCGCGCTCGCCAGATCAACTTAAAACTTAACCCGTCAAAGTGTAAATTCCGTGTAGCTGAAGTTCCCTATGTTGGCCACATCTTCACAGCCCACGGGCTGAAACATGATCCGCAGAAGACCAACGCTATCTCCGAGCTGCCTGCCCCGACCGACGTGACCAGCCCGCAGCGTTTCCTGGGCATGCTCAACTATTTGGAGAAGTTTATCCCCGACCTCAGCGAACTGAGCGCGCCCCTGAGGCAACTGACGAAAAAGGACATTGCCTGGTCCTGGTCCTGGTTCCCTGAACACCAGCAGGCTTTCGACCTTCTAAAAACAAGGCTGATTAACACACCCACTCTCAAGTTTTTCGATCTGCAACGTCCCATTGTGATTACGTGTGATGCCTCTCGTTTCGGACTCGGCGCAGCCTGCCTGCAGCTCCATGATGACGGCTCACTGCAGCCCGTTTCTTATGCCTCGCGTACCATGACAGACACTGAGCAGCGCTATGCACAGATTGAGAAGGAGCTTCTTGCGGTTGTCTTCGCCTGCTCCAAGTTCAAGGACTTCCTTTTCGGTACCAGGTTCACCTCTGAAATGGTTATCAGTAAGCGGCGCAGACACTTTGCTACCTTTGGGCAACTGTCTCACATGCCCAAGAACAACACTATTGGCCAGGCATGGCCAAGTACATTAAAGCCCGAGTAGCCTCCTGTCCTGATTGCACCGGGGGCTTTGACTGACATCGGGAGGGGAATGGGGAGTGCAGGGGAGAGATACGTTTTTTGCCTTCCATCACAGCGAGGAGGAGATGCGCTGTGATGGATGTCTGTGTAAATTGTGTTGTGTCTTGGGTATTTTTTTCTTGTATGTATGACTGCAGAAACAACATTTCATTTGAGCCTCTATGAGGTTCAAGTGACAAATAAATTGTACAGTATAGTATTGTTATCAAGGTTTTTTGAGAATCTAAGTAAACAACATCTACTGACTCTCGTTTGACTGTCCTGCTATTTAGTTTTTCAATGAATCCCAGCAGATTTGTCAGGCAAGACGTCCCTTCACAAAGCCATGCTGACTTTGGCCGACTTTATCACTTTTTGATGTCTTCTTCAATCAGGAGGTGGCGAGTTGCCCAACCAGTGAGCAACCAATCAATATGCTTGTTGCTGTACATCTGTAGAAGTTATCAGAGGGACACGACTAACTCAACCTTCCAAGGTTTCTGTGTTTCAGATGGGAAAGAGGTGGAGGAATCACACAACTAATTAGTAGCCAGCCGTAGGAGGGGGCTTGAAGGGCGAGGCTGTAGCCAATATTGTCCCTTTGTTGAAGAAGTTGTTGAGATCATTCAACATTGATAGGCTGATGAGCCTCATGTCAGTGGCAGGGCTGCTATTGGGGAGGAGACTTTGGAAGAGAATGGGTTAAATAAGGACAATCAGCGTGGCTTTGTACACGGCAGCTCGTGTCTTATTGATTTTTTTTGATGCGGCGACGAAGGTGATGGATGGGGAAGGGCGGTGGATGTTGTCTACGTGGTGACCTAGTGGTGTAGACCTGTGAAGCTGCAACAAGCAAGAATTCATTGTTCTCTTTCATGTCTGGTGCACGGGACAAATGAAGGCTGGACCATAGGTACACAAAATTGCTGGAGAAACTCAGCGGGCGCAGCAGTATCTATGGAGCGAAGAAAATAGGCGAAGTTTCGCGCCGAAACCCTTCTTCAGACTGGACCATGTTTGGCCGTCTCTTCTTGCATCATATCAGCACCTTGATGTTGCTTTAATATTGACACACGTACTGAAATACAGTGTAAAACTTTGTGTGCTGTCCAGTCACATTGTGTACCCAACAATAGAACGATACCGTACGTACAGGAACAATGCCGAGAATATCAAGTCCAGCACATAATCCATGTCCCTTAACACCCTGCATATCCATGTGCCGATCCAAAAGACATTTAAAAGCCACTAACATATCCACTTCAGCACGTTCCAGGCACTCACCAACCTCTGTGTAGAGACACCTTGCCCTGCACATCTCCTTTCACATTGCCCCTCACCTATTTGGTTTCTCAATCGAAGGAAAGAGGTTCTGACTGTTTTATATACTAACGGAGCTCCCTGCAGCCTCTGACATTCCAGAGAAAATAACCCAAGTCTATCCAAACTCTCCAATGCAGGCATCATTCAGGCAAACCTCCTGTGCACCCTCTCCAAAGCCTCTGCCCCCGTTTGTGAATGCCCACCCACGGCTGGGTGAAGGGGTCCACTCACCCGGTGCAGTTGCTGCAGTTGCTTGTCCAGGTTGGATGCAGGGGATGTGTTTTTCACTCCACACTGACCCGGTACCCACTTCACATCTTCAGGCCTGTACATCAAATGTTGCCCGCTCACAGATCCCCTCAGATGCTCGATGACGTAGGTCCGGTTACTGAGGACAATCAGGGCGCTGGGAGAGGGAGAGAAGATACTCATTCTTGACCCAAACTCTGATAAATGTTACGCCCAGCAGTTGGACAGTGAGCATCCCTGGCTCCGCGCTCACAGCCCAGTACGTTACCCAGCGAGTCACCCCCTCTCCGCACCTCCGCACCGCCCGCCGGCCACGTGTACCTGAGTCCTGAGCAGGTGCTGGCTGACACCGCAGAGCCCCGCAGGCTTCTGACCGACCCCTCGTAGTAACACAAAGCCTGTGAGGAGAGAGTTCAGTGTCAGCGTTACCTTCACCACTCACAGCGGCCCAGAGAGTGCGGCCATTACACGTCCCCCACTGCCAGCTCTCTCCTAACATCAACATCATCATCAACATCAGCATCAACATCATCAACATCATCATCAACATCATCATCATCATCATCATCATCATCATCATCATCATCATCATCATCAACATCAACATCAACATCATCATCAACATCAGCATCAACATCAGCATCAACATCAACATCAACATCAGCATCAACATCATCATCAACATCAGCATCATCATCATCAACATCAACATCATCATCAACATCATCAACATCAGCATCATCAACATCATCAACATCATCAACATCAACATCATCATCAACATCAGCATCAACATCAGCATCAACATCAACATCATCATCAACATCATCATCAACATCATCATCATCATCATCATCATCATCAACATCAACATCATCATCAGCATCAACATCAGCATCATCATCAGCATCAACATCAGCATCAACATCAACATCATCATCAACATCATCATCAACATCAACATCATCATCAGCAGCAACATCAGCATCAACATCAGCAACATCATCATCAGCATCAACATCAGCATCAACATCAACATCAGCATCATCAACATCAGCAACATCAACATCAACATCAGCATCAACATCAACATCAGCATCATCAACATCAGCAACATCAACATCAACATCAGCATCAACATCAACATCATCATCAACATCAACATCAGCATCAACATCATCATCATCATCATCATCATCAACATCAACATCATCATCAACATCAGCATCAACAACATCAACATCATCATCATCATCAGCATCAACATCAGCATCAGCATCAACATCAGCATCAACATCAGCATCAACATCAACATCAGCATCAACATCAACATCAACATCAACATCAACATCATCATCAACATCAGCATCAGCATTACCTTCACCTCTCACAGCGGCCTAGAGAGTGTGACCAGTACACGTCCCCAACAGCCAGCTCTCTCCCAACATCAACATCAACACAACCTTCCATGTTTGAGGAGGTGACGAGTGTAGGACGATGGATGTTTATTCCTCTATTCCCTCTATTCCCCCTCCTCCCCACCTCTCCCTCCTCATCTCCTCCCTCTCCTTTTCCCAGTTTGTGAAATATATGTGACTTGGTTGTAAATATAGGCAGGCTGATTAGTAAGTTTACAGATCAGACTAAAATTCAGACACAACCTGCCCACCCTTGCCTTCCGTATGTTGACCAACTCTCAGCCTGTGTGGGTACCTTACCCCTGGGTAAGTCTACACTACCACAATTGGCCTCATCAGCTCTCATCCCCAGGGAACTCTGGTAGATTAGACACATGTAGTATACCTTTCATAAATCCATGCGATCTCTGCCCAACCCAGCCATTCATGTCAAGGTGATTTGTTATTGCATCTATCACTGTTGACCCCAGTATAATCCCTACCACTGACATCCGACAATGCAGAGTCCCTTGTTACCTCTGTCCCTCCTTCCAATCCAGTCAGCTCACACTTGCTGCCCTCCAATACACTCCTCATCACTTTTGACTCCCTTACTAATCAAGAACCTAGAAATTTTTGTTATATAAGTACCAAATATTTTTACCTCCACAGCCGTCTGTGGCAATGAATTCCACAGACTCACCACCCTCTGGCTAAGGAAATTCCCCCACATCTCCTTTCTAAAGGTATGTCCTTTTATTCTGAGGCTGTAACCTCTGGTCCTTGACTCTCCCACTAGTGGAAACATCCTCTCCACATCCACTCCATCCAGGTCTTTCGTTATGTGGTAAGTTTCAATGAGAACCCCACTCATCCTTCTAAACTTCAGCCCAGAGCTGTCAAACGCTCATCATACGTTACCCCAATCATTTGTAGTTTAGAGATACAGCACGGAAACAGGCCCTTTGGCCCACTGGGTCCACGCTGACCAGTGATCCCCGCACATTAACACTATCCTACACCCACCAGGGACAATTTTTACATTTACCGAGACAATTAACCTACAAACCTGTATGTCTTTGGAGTGTGGGAGGAAAGTGAAGATCTCGGAGGAAACCCACGCCGGACACAGGGAGAACGTACAAACTCCGTACACACAGCACCCGTAGTCGGGACCGAACCCGGGTCTCTGGCGATGCATTTGCAGTAAGGCAGCAACTCTACCGCTGCACCACCGTGACCGCCCTATCATCTACAGAATCATTTTCTAAAACCTCCGCTGGACCCACTCCCACGCCAACACATTGTTCCTTAGATATGTGGCCTGATATTGTTCCCTTGAGACCTAGCAACTTCTCGCAAGTCTTCTCTGAACCCTTTCCAGCTTGACAATATCTTTCCTATGACATGGTGCCCAGAACTGAACACAATACTCTAAATGCGGTCTCACCGACATATTATACAACTGTAACATGACCTCCCAACGTCTGCACTCGATACTCTGACTGATGAAGCCCAAAGTGCCAAAAGCCTTTTTGACCACCTTATCTACCTGCGACTCGACCTTCAGTGAACCATGCACCTGTACTCCTAGATCCCTCTGCTCCACAACACTCCCCTGAGGCCTACCATTCACTCTGCAGGTCCTGCCCATGTTTGACGTCCCAAAATGCAACACCTCACACTTCTCTGTATTAAATTCCATGAATCATTCCCCCACCCACCTGGCCAATCGATCCAGATCCTGCTGCAATTTTAGATAACCATCTTCACTATCTGCAATACCACCCACTTTTATGTCATCAGTTAACTTGCTAACCTTGCAATGCACATTTTCTTATACAAATCATTGATGTAGATGACAAACAGCCCAGCACCGAACCTTGAGGCCCACCACTAGTCACAGGCCTCCAGTCTGAGAAGCAACCTTCCACCATCACCTTCTGCTTCCTTCCATGGAGCCAATTTGCTATCCATTCAGATATCTCTCCTTGGATCCCATGAGATCTAATCTTCTAGAGCAGTCTACCATGTGGCACCTTGTCGAACGCCTTACTGAAGTCCATGTACACAACATCTACAGCTCTGCCCTCATCAATCTTATGGTCACGTCTTCAAAAAACTCAATCAGATTTGTGAGACACGACCTCCCGCGTACAAAACCATGTTGACTGTCCCTAATCAGATACAACCGATTGGTAGAAGGTCTGCAGCATCTCACTGCAGATGTTGAAGGAGCGGAGCCTTCTCAAAATGTACAGTCGGCTCTGTCCCTTATTGTACAGGGCCTCAGCATTCCTGGACCAGTCTAGTTTACTGTCCAGGTACACTCCAAGTTATTTGTACTCCCTGGTAAACTGCACATCCACACCATTGATGGAGACAGGGGACAGGGTGTTCTCCTCCTAACGTCCCTCCATCCCGGGAATTAACCTTGTGAACCTACACTGAATGACAGGTTGGACTCGAGGGGCTGAATGACCCTGCCTGTTCCCAGCTGTTCTCACTTTGACTAAACGTCCAGGTGCTAAAACAAATGCAGAGCTGCATCTTCTATCCCTGCATGAAGCAAGCAGATAAACAATGATGGTGTTTGCTGGGCCGACCTGCATCACTTATTGTTGAAGATTAACCTGAAGACATTGTCATTCATTGTCAAATGAATGTGACTTGGTACAGCACAGAAAGAGGCCCTTCAGCCCACTGTGTCCATGCTCACCAGGTTGGCATACTGGACTAGTTCCAGTTGTCTGCTTTGGGCCCATTGCCCTGTAAACTCTATCCATGTCTCTGTCCAAACATTTCTTGTGCGGCCCTGGATGGCAACATCCTTGTGGCTGGGTGGAAATAACTGAAGAGAGGAGAGGGCGGAGTGTTATGTGGAAGGAAGGCGGGTGTGAGTGCCAAAGTTTGCCGATAATCCTCACCGACTGCAAGCCCTTCTCCGTCACCAGGGTCCCGTTCGAGTCGTAGTGAGACAGCTGGAACCCCTTTGGCACCAGGAACCTGCGGCACAAACACAGAGAGAGGAGGGCTAGGTTTAACCACACTGTGAACTGTGGAAAGACAGTGGTCTCCAGACTGTCACCACTGCTGCCCCACAAGGATGCCCTCATGCCCCTTAGACTCACGACTGTGTGGCCAAACACTGCTCTAACCCATCTACACGTTTGCAGATGACGCTGCTGTGGTGGGCCGGTTCTCAAACAATGACAAGATGGCGGACAGGAAGGAGACGTGTAGTAAGATTGCAATCTCTCTGTTCATCTCAGCAAGACACAGGAGCTGTTCTTCCCACTTCAGGAACGTACACACACCACAGTCGGCTTCAATGGTGCCAAAGTGGAGATCGTCGAGAGCTTCAAGCTCCTAAGTGTAAACATCACCAACAATTTGTCCTGGTCCAACCACACTGTAGCTTGAGCCGATCTTCCAACCTACCTGATTATAGACCTCACACTTTTTAATCTGCAGTTTCACTGTTACTGTGACACTATATTCTGCACTCTGGGATTTTTCGCTTTGCACTACATATTAAACTTGTGTGCGGTTTGTCTTTTCATCTGGCCTTTGTCCAACTGCCCACCTATCAGACTACCCCTCACCTGTGTCCACCTATCACCTGCCAGGCTTTATCCTGCTCCCCCTTTCTTCCAGTTTTATTCTCCCTCCCCCCCCCCCCACCGACAATCAGTCTGAAGAAGGGTCCTGACACAAAACACCACCTATCCATGTTCTCCACAGATGCTGCCTGACCCACTGAGTTACTCCAGCACTCTGTGAAACATCACCTCTCCATGTTCTCTACAAATGCTGCCTGACCCGCTGAGTTACTCCAGCACTCTGCGAAACGTCACCTATCCATGTTCTCCACAGATGCTGCCTGACCCGCTGAGTTACTCCAGCACTCTGTGAAACATCACCTCTCCATGTTCTCTACAAATGCTGCCTGACCCGCTGAGTTACTCCAGCACTCTGCGAAACGTCACCTATCCATGTTCTCCACAGATTCTGCCTGAGTTACTGCAACACCATGTGTTCTTGTGTGTTAACCAGCATCTGTAGCTCCGTGTGTCTAGACTGTAGTGACGTCTGCATGGTTTGACTGGGTAGCCCGCAGACTCATGCTGTTCACTGTATCTTGGTGCAGGTGACAGTATTAAACCAATATGTACCGGATGGAGACAGTTGGCCCATCCCTTGATTTATCCTGGTGCAGTTCACAGCCAAGACTCAGGTCTGCACCAACCGTGGTGACTAGAGTAGTCCACATATAACTGCACTGAGCTTTTGATTTGAGTTTAGTTTATTGTCACGTGTACGAGCACGGCCAGTGTGTCCTGGCACACAACCACAGTCACAAGGGGTGGCAAGTGTTCCCTCGCTCAGTGTCTACAGCGGTTGTGCCGGGCAGACAGTGTGGCCTCTCCAGCCCGTCACATTTTCCTGAGGAGCGTCTGACAGCTGGAGGAGTGTTTACACGCGTGTCATCTGCCCCCTGAACAGCCGTGTTTACACACATGTGCCCGCCCACTGAACAACCGTGTTTACACACATGTGCCCGCCCACTGAACAGCCGTGTTTACACGCGTGTCACCCGCCCCCTGAAGAGCCGTGTTTACACACATGTGCCCGCCCACTGAACAGCCGTGTTTACACACACGTGCCCGCCCCCTGAACAACCGTGTTTACACACATGTGCCCGCCCACTGAACAGCCGTGTTTACATGTGTGTCACCCGCCCCATCAAGTCGTGTTTACACACATGTGCCCACCCCCTGAATAGCTGTGTTTACACGCGTATCACCCACCCTCTGAACAGCCGTGTTTACACACATGTGCCCGCCCCCTGAACAGCTGTGTTTACACACACGTGCCCGCCCCTAAACAGCTGTGTTTACACACATGTCACCCACCCTCTGAACAGCCGTGTTTACACGTGTTCCCCACCCGCCCCATCAAGTCGTGTTTACACATGTTCCCCGCCTCCACAGCCGTGTTCACTCACGTGTTGCGACGAAGGTCCAGGATCAGCCGCTCCCCCTGGACCTCCACCATGATGCTGACGTGCTCTGGGTACGTGCCCTGTAATAAAGCACATGGTCAGTGGCTGCCCTCTCCCCTGTCACCCCCACTGGGCAATGGGTCAAGCAGCTACACGCCGTGTGCAAGGGCCAAGCACATGGCCAGTGGCCACGTTGTGGTGGGAGAGCTGTCAGTGTGGGCACAGGAGAACGTTATCTATGATTGCAACGGGATCTCCATCAAGCGGGCAAGTGGGCTAAGGAATGGCAGGTAGAGTTTAGTTATTCGTCAGTGTTAGTTTTAGAGATACAGGCCTGTAAACAGGCCCTTCAGCCCACCATGTCCACACCGACCAATGGTCAACGGTACACTAGTTCCATGTTATCCCATTTCCTCACACACTCCCCACACACTAGAGGCAATAAAAAGAGAAGCCAATTAACCTACAAACCTGCACGTTTTGGGAATATGGGAAGAAACCAGAGCACCCGGAGGAAACCCACAAAGTCGCAGGGAAAACGTGCAAACTCCGTACAGGCAGCTCCCGTTGTCAGGATCGAACCTGTGTCTGAAGCACTTGAGACAACAACTCCACCAGTGCGCCACTGTGATGCCCAATGAATTAAACAATGAATTAATTTTAATTTAGATAAATGCAAGCCCATGCATTTCGGTAAGACAATCTAGGGCAAGACTTACGTAGTAAATGGTAGGGCCATGAGGTGTGTTGTAGAGCAGAGGGATCTGGGAGTACAGGTACATCATTCCCTGATGGTGGACAGGGTGGTAAGGAATGGACAATAGACAATAGGTGTAGGAGTAGGCCATTCTGCCCTTCGAGCCAGCAACCGCCATTCAATGTGATCATGGATGATCATCCCAACTCAGTACCCCATTCCTGCCTTCTGCCCATATCCCCTGACTCCACTATCTTTAAGAGCCCTATCTAGCTCTCTCTAGAAGGCATCCAGAGAACCTGCCTCCACCGCCCTCTGAGGCAGAGAATTCCACAGACTCACAACTCTCTGTGAGAAAAAGTGTTTTGTCGTGTCCGTTCTAAATGTTTTACCCCTTATTCTCAAACTGTGGCCCCTGGTTCTGGGTTGTGAATGGGTTCAGCCCAGCTGTCAGGTCAGGGTATTGAGCACAGGAGCAGGGACTTCATGTCACAATTGTAAAATACATTGGTCAGGTCACATTTGGACCTTTGTGCCCAGTTCTGGTCACTCTGTTAAACAGAAAGGATGTCATTAAACTGCAAATGGTTCAGAACAGATGATGAAGATGTTACTGGATTTGGAGGGTTGAGTGGGGCACGCTGCGATGTTTCTCCCCGCACCATAGAAGATTGAGGGGTGACCTTATAGAGGTTTACAAAGTCACAAGGGACCATTCACAATCTTTCACCCCGGTTGGTGGTTCTAATGGCAGAGGGCACGGCTTTAAGGTGAGAGTGGAAAGATTTAATAGGAAGCTGAGGGGCAACTTTTTCAGGGTGATGGGTGTATGGAATGAGCTGCTAGAAGAGCTTGTTGAGCCAGGTATGATACTAATATTCAAAAGACATTTGGGCAGGTATGTGGATGTGGGATATGGGCCAAACACAGACAAATGGGACTTGCTTGGTCCGGCATCTAGAGTTATATTGACCAACCTCGCTGTGAAAATGTAGTCAACAGGTCCTTTACAATCTCTCTCCCCTCACCTCAACCTGTGTCCTCTAGTTTTAGACAGACATGCTCTCGTGAGAAGTCTGGCTAACTATGCCCCTCATGACTTTATACACCGCTATAAGGTCACTGTATGACATTATACACCTCTATATGGCCACTGTGTGACATTATACACCTCTATAGGTCACTGTATGACATTATACACCTCTATATGGTCACTGTATGACATTATACACCTCTATATGGTCACTGTATAACATTATACACCTCTATATGGTCACTACATGACATTATACACCTCTATATGGCCACTACATGACTTTATACACCTCTATATGGTCACTGCATGACATTATACACCTCTATATGGTCACTGTATGACATTATACACCTCTATATGGTCACTGCATGACTTTATACACCTCTATATGGTCACTGTATGACATTATACAACTCTATATGGTCACTACATGACATTATACACCTCTATATGGTCACTGTATAACATTATACACCTCTATATGGTCACTACATGACATTATACACCTCTATATGGTCACTGTATGACATTATACACCTCTATATGGTCACTGCATGACTTTATACACCTCTATATGGTCACTGTATGACATTATACAACTCTATATGGTCACTACATGACATTATACACCTCTATATGGTCACTGTATGACATTATACACCTCTATACGGTCACTGTATGACATTGTACACCTCTATAAGGTTGCCCTTCTGCCTCCTGCGTTCCAAGGAACACAATCTCAGCCTATCCAGCCTCTCTTTAGAACTCAACCCCTTGGGTCCACATGTCAAGCTTTGTGAATTTTTTCTGCAGCTTTACACATGCTTTTCACTGTACCTCAGTACACAAGCCAATAATAAACCTAAACCAATCCCATGACGTGCTCCCTGTGTCTGGGCGCCCAGAACTACACACAGTACTCCAAGTGTGGTCTCACCAATGATGTGTGTTAAACCCACCACTGTCTCTGTGCCAGTGGGCCTCCCGTGACTGTGTTGGGGACAGGGGCAGGTGGGTCACGCCTGTCTCGCCCGTGCCCTCTGACTGGGGAAGCTGACGGAGGAATTACCTGGGGAACAGTCGCTAGACTCCGCTTCCTCTTCCCAGAGACCACGTACGGGAACACAAATCTGTAATCCGTCAGCTCATCCAGAAGGCTCTTCCTGTGGAGTCCGTCTGCAGCTTGGGATACAAAGAGAACAGAGGCCAGTGAGCCTCACGTCAGTAGCACAATAAACAATAGACAATAGGTGCAGGAGTAGGCCATTCAGCCCTTCGAGCCAGCACTGCCATTCAATGTGATCATGGCTGATCATCCCCAATCAGTATCCCGTTCCTGCCTTCTCCCCATATCCCCTGACTAAGCTATCTTTAAGAGCCCTATCTAGCTCTCTCTTAAAAGTATCCAGAGAACCGGCCTCCACTGCCCTCTGAGGCAGAGTATTCCACAGACTCACAACTGTCTGTGTGGAAAAAGTGTTTCCTCATCTCCGTTCTAAATGGCTCACTCCTTATTCTTAAACTGTGGCCCCTGGTTCTGGACTCCCCCAACATCGGGAACATGTTTCCTGCTTACGGAAACTACTGGTGGGGATTCTTCAATGTAGCAATTACTCCCATTTGGGGGAGACTGGGTTAAGTAGGGACAGTCAGCATGGATTCGAACACATGGTCGTGTCTTATTAACTTGATCAAGTGTTTTGACGGGGTGACAAAGATGATCGATGAGGTTCAAGTTTCAAGGTTCAATTTAATTGCCAATTCAGGTACAGTGAAATTTGAGTTTCACAATTACAGTCACACTAAGTAAACAGCAAAAATACACCCAGCACATAAACTGAACATAAACATCCACCACAGTGGAATCAACATTCCTCACTGTGATGGAAGGCAATAAAGTTCATTTATCTTCCTCCTTTGTTCACCCGTGGTTTTGGGGCCTTTGAACAGGGCCGTTGCCTACGGTCCGCTGTTTAAGCCCTCGTGTCGGGATGATCTAAACCCCGGCGTCGGGATGGATCTGAACACTCCCGAGTCGACCGCTTCTTACTGGAGACCACAGCGGCTTCACGGTGTTAAAGTCCACAGGCCCCGCGGTTGGAGCTCCAACACTGGTGATCCTCGCTGCACGATGGTAAGCTCCGGGCCGGTCTCCAGGAAAGGCCGCACCACTCCACGTTGTAGGCCGCAGGAGGGGACGGACATACGACACGGAGAAACATCGCATCTCCGTCGAGGTAAGTGACTGGAAAAAGTTTCCCCCGATGCCACCCACATAAAACATACCAAGAAACATTAAAACAAATATTCAAGACATACTTAAAATAATAAGTCGGCCTTGTCGGCTTCGGAAGCCGCGGTCCCCAGCCAGGAAGCGGCCGTTCCAGGTGGCCCAGCTGCTGAGAGGACTCTCCCGATGCCGGGGCAACACCACCCGGCCAGAACGGCCAGGAACATCGGGCCTCCGTAGAGGCAATAGCGGTGGCCTCAATAGGCCTAACTTTGGGTGAACTGGGGATGGGGACTGGACATTGTGCCTTCCCCCACAGTGGTAACCATTGTGGGGAGATGATTTTATTTTGTGTGTAAGTTAATATGTTAGTCTGTGTCCAAGATGACTGTCGGAAGGGAGAGTGGACGCTGGCGCGGTTTAGCTGCCGCTACTCTCTCTTCACATTGTGTTTTTGATTTTTTGTCTTTGGAGCGAATTCTGTCTTTAATTTGTGTATTGGTGATGTCCTTATTATTTATTTTACTCCGACTGTATGTTTTTTCTCTTCTGTTAATTTCTGTAAGGTGTCCTTGAGACTTTGAAAGGCACCCGCAAATAAAATTTATTATTATAATAAAAACTGAGAAGGGACAAGACAGACTGCTGGCGAGCCGGCCATTATGGGCGCCATCCGCTGGTACTGCAGTGGGGCAGTGGATGATTTTAAAAACCTCCCTAAATGCAGAACCTCATTGCCACCCCTGGCAATGCGTTCCAGGCTCCCAGCATTCTCCGTAAAAACTTATCCCATATAATAATAATAATAATACATTTTATTTATGGGCGCCTTTCAAGAGTCTCAAGGACACCTTACAAGAATTTAGCAGGTAGAGGAAAAACATGTAAGCGGAATGAAATAAATAGTAGAGACATGACTAGTACACAAAGTAAAGACAGAATTCAATACAAAACACAGTATGAGGCAATGAATGCACAGATGAAAAGGGAGGGGACGTGGGGCTAAGGATAGGCAGAGGTGAAGAGATGGGTCTTGAGGCGGGACTGGAAGATGGTGAGGGACACGGAATTGCGGATCAGTTGGGGGAGGGAGTTCCAGAGCCTGGGAGCTGCCCTGGAGAAGGCTCTGTCCCCAAAACTGCGGAGGTTGGATGGAGAGGAGACGGGCTGATGTGGATCTGAGGGACCGTGAGGGTTGGTAGGGGGAGAGGAGGTCAGTGAGATATGGGGGGGCCAGATGGTGGAGGGCTTTGTAGGTGAGGATCAGGATTTTGTAGGTGATCCGGTGGGAGATGGGAAGCCAGTGAAGTTGTTTGAGGACTGTAGTGATGTGATGCCAGGATTTGGTGTGGGTGATGAGTCGGGCGGCTGCGTTCTGGACCAGTTGGAGTCGGTTGATGTAGGTGGAACTGATGCCAAGGAGAAGTGAGTTGCAATAGTCCAGTCGGGAGGAGATGAAGGCATGGATGAGTCTTTCAGCAGCGGGCGGTGTGAGAGAGGGTCTGAGTTTGGCGATGTTGCGGAGAGGAAAGAAGGAGGTTTTAATGACATGGCGGATGTGAGGCTCAAGGGAGAGGGTGGAATCAAAGATCACGCCAAGGTTGCGGGCCTGGGGAGATGGGGAGACAATGGTGCCGTCGATGGTGAGAGTGAGGTTATTGATTTTGCTGAGCTTATGAGGAGGAATTCTGTCTTATCGCTGTTGAGTTTGAGGAAATTATGTTGCATCCAGGTTTTTATAGCTGACAAACAGTAGTTGATATGGGAGAGGGGGGGGTTGTGGGGGGATTTGGTGCCAAGGTAGATCTGGGTGTCATCAGCGTAACAGTGGAAGTCCAGGTTGAAGTGGCGGAGTATCTGACCAAGGGGGAGGATGTAGATGATGAAGAGGAGGGGGCCGAGTACGGAGCCTTGGGGAACGCCTTGAGTAACTGTGGCTGTAGCAGAGGTGTGGTTGTGGAGAGAGATGAAGTGGGATCTGTTGGAAAGGTAGGAACGGAGCCAGCTGAGTGCAGAGCCTTCAATGCCGAGGTCTTTGAGTCTGGTGAGCAGGATGTTATGGTTCACTGTATCGAAGGCTGCGCTCAGGTCGAGGAGGATGAGGATGTTGAGGGAACCAGTGTCAGCAGAGGTGAGGAGGTCGTTGAGGACTTTGAGGAGAGCAATTTCTGTGCTATGGAGGGGGCGAAAGCCAGATTGGAGGGGTTCAAGTAGGTTATACGCAAGGAGGTGGGAATGAAGTTGCGACGCAACGATATGCTCCAGGGTTTTTGAAAGAAAGGGGAGGTTTGAGATTGGGCGGTAGTTAATGAGAGAGGAGGGATCAAGACCAGGTTTCTTTAAGATTGGTGTAACAGCAGCAGTTTTGAAAGCGGAGGGGCCAATTCCTTGGGACAATGAGGAGTTGAAGAGATTAGTGAGGTAGGGGCAGAGAACGGGGAGGCAGGACTTCAACAGGGGAGTGGGGAGAGGGTCGAGGGAGCAGGTAGTGGGTTTGGAAGAGCTGATGAGTTTGGAGATTTCAATAGGGGTGACCAGGTGAAACTGGGAGAGGAAACAGTGTGGAGGAGGGGTAAGGAGGTCAGTGGAGATGTTGAATGGAGAGGCCTTGGTAGGTGGTGGAGTAGATGCTGGGGAGTCGGGTACAGGGGATAAAGATTGATAGATGGTGCTGATTTTATCAGCAAAAAAGTGGAGGAATGAGTTGCAGAGATCCGGAGTAGAGGTAGGGAGAGTGTTGGCTCGAGGCTTGAGGATGTTGCCCACTGTGGAGAAGAGGGTTCTGTGGTTTAGGCAGGGATCGGTGAATATGGAGGAGAGGTGGGCAGATTTTGCAGCAATGAGAGCATCTTTGTAGTCGGTGAGGTGGAGTTTGTAAGCTTCAAGGTGGACTGTGAGAGATGATTTATTTGTAAGTCGTTCGAGTTGGCGACCAGTCTGTTTCAGTTTACGAAGTGCAGGTGTGTACCAGGGTGAAGATGTGTTGAAAGTTACGGTTCTTGTTTTGAGGGGGGCCAGAGTGTTGAGGGAGGTAGACAAGGTGGAGTTGAGATGGTTTGTGAGATCATCAGGTGAGATGGGGGTTGAGTCCAGGGGGAGAGTGGTGGAGAGCAGGTCAGAGAGATGGTGGGGATCAATGGATTTTAGATTACGGAAGGTGATTTCTCGGAGGAAGCGGGGGCGAGGTGTCGGAGAAGGGATGGTGAACTGTATAAGCTTATGATCAGAGAGGGGGAAGAGGCAAGGATGGAGGTCGAGTACCGGTTGATTTGTGGAGCAGACCAGGTCAAGGATGTGACCTTTGTCATGGGTGGGAAAGGTGACGTGCTGAGTGAGAGAGAAGTTGTCCAGTAAAAAGGCGAATTCAGATGCGAGCTTGCAGGTGGGGGAGTCCATGTGAATATTTAAGTCACCAAGTAGCAGCAGACGTGGGAAGAGGGATGAGGCAAGTGTGAGGAGTTCAGTGAAGTCAGATAGGAAGGAGGGGTTTGGTTTAGGTGGCCGGTAAATGAGGATGACTGTCATGGAGGAAAGGGCTTTGAAGGCAAGGAATTCAAATGATGCTACTGGGGGGAGGGTGAGTTCAGTGATACGAAAATTCTGGTTGAAAATAACAGCGAGGCCACCTCCATGGCTGGAGGGGCGGGGTTTGGAGATGTAATTAAATCCAGGTGGGGATGCTTGGTTGAGGGAGAAGAAGTCATTGGGTTGTTGCCAGGTCTCAGTGAGCAGAAGGAAGTCCAGAGTGTTGTCAAGGATTAGTTCATGGAGGGCAAGGGCTTTGTTGTTGAGCGACCTGGTGTTGAGGAGGGCAAAGTTGGCATTATGAGAGGGTGGAGGGATGGGGGCAGACTGGAGAGATCTGAGGTTGTCCCGGTTGACAGTGCGTGCGGTCAGCTGGGATGGGGGGTGGCGCGGGTGAGGGGGGGCAGAGCGTGGTAGTGAGCAGATGGATGGAATGGAATGCCCGTGGTTGAAGCAAACAAGCCTGCGCCGAGAGCCTCTGTGGATGAAACGGGGTCGACGCAGAAGTCCAAACTGTTCAATGACCTGGGTGCAGGATGGGATGTAGTTGTTGCAGAAACCAGTCATTTGCAGAGTTGAGTAGTTGAGCATGATGGTGAGGGTGCAGAGAGGTGTCCAGCGGTGCAGGTGCAGGTGGAGAGAGTATCCAGCGGTGAGGGTGCAGAGAGGTTGTCCAGCAGAGCGGGTGTAGTGAGGTGTCCAGCAATTGAGGGAGCAAAGAGGTGTCCAGCAGAGCAGGTGTAGAGGTAGTCCAGTGATGAGGGTGCAGAGAGTATCCAGCAGTGCAGGTGCAGAGAGGTTGTCCAGCGGTGCAGGGATGTGTCCAGTGTCGATGGTGCACAGGCACAGGCAGGGAACAGACAGGCAGGCAGGTAACAGGTAACAGGTACAGGTAGGTAACGAGACGGGGGGGGGGGGGGGGGGGGGGGGGGGGGGGGGGGGGGGGGAAGCAGGGCGGAGAAGCAGTGAACAGTCAACGCCAGCGTCCTCTCCGGGCAGCGTGCAGGGATTCTAGCGGTTCTGGCGGCTAGCTGTATAGGCCGCAGGGGGACGACCGTTCAACGGCTGAAAACAGCCAAAAAAGACCACAGACCACCTGAACTGGAGCGACCCTCCAGTGGTCCCACGACAGGTGGTAGATCAAGACCTCGTCCGGGATGAAAATGAACCGCAGTCGGCAATTGAAGGAGATGAAGCCGATTCGCGGTAAGGGACCGTTGTTAATTTGAAATTCCCGCCGCCGCCATTTGCCAAATACATCTCCTTTAAACTTTGCCCCTCAAAATATTCATTTCTCTGATAGAAATGATTTGCCTTCAATAGATCCAAGCTGGATCTTTCTAAATCAGTTGATAATTGTTCAATTGAAGGCTGATTCAGTCTTCGCGCTGTAAATATCTGAACATACTTGTAATCTACAAATTCCTCATGTCCTGATTGCTGAGTTTTAGTCGGGTTGCTTGTGTTCAGGTCTATTATTGTCACGTGTACCGAGGGACAGTGAAAAGCTTTGTTTTACATACTAGCCAAACAGATCAAATAATACTATATATAAATACAATCAGGTCAAACTCCAGTACAATAGGTAGAGCAAAGGGGAAGATACAGAGTGCAGAATATAGTTGTCAGCATTGTAACGCATCAGTTCCACAGACAAAGTCCAATGTCCGCAATGGGGTAGAGGTGAATCGGACATTACCCTAGCTTCTGGGAGGACCGTTCAGAAGCCTGATAACACAGGGGAAGAAGCTGTCCCTGAGTCTGGTGGTGCGCACTTTCAAGCCCCTGTACCTTCTGCCGGACGGGAGCGGGGAGAAGAAGGAATGATCGGGGAGGGACATTGAGGGAATGAGCATCTGACCATTACCGTACAGTAGTGACTGCCCCAGACTCAGACATTGCCCACAGCGCTGTGTTCTCACCGTTACTGAGCGGAGCTGACCACAGATGCCTACCTGAAGCGGGTTGTTGGCGGGTGGAAGCTGCTCCTGTGATGTGGGTTCCTCTGCCCATTGTGGGTGAGGAGCTGTCAGCACCGTTACTGGGCACCGCGGGCTCCAATCCATCCACGCTGCCCACCTGTACCCCTGCCCCAGAGAGATTCACAAGCTGGCAACAGAACAGCAGCAGCAGCGACACCCAGCACACAGGCATGGTGATCACCAGCTCACACACTCACTCACACACTCACTGGCACATTCCTCACTCTCTCTGCCCCTCTCCCTTCCCTGTCCTTCACACTCTGGCAAGCTGCCCACAGCTGCATCTGCCCCTCTCCACCGCTCATTCATGGAGCAAGCCTGTAGCCTCACAAGCTTTCCTATCAGTATTTGTAACCTTGGCATGAGACACAAAGTGCCGGAGGTGATGACTGTTAATACATTGTCCAGGGCTCAAATGTTCCCAAAATGTAACTCGTCACTTGTGGGAGAGCAAATGCAACAGGAACTTTATTAAATACTTCAAAGGCATAAAGGGATGTGTGGCAAACACAGGCAATGGGACTGGCTGGGCATGGAAGAGTTGGGCCTCCCTCTCCCCTCTGAGTCTGAAGAAGGGTCTTGTCCCAATTGCCACCCATTCCTTCTCTCCACAGATGCTGCCTGTCCCGCTGAGTTACTCCAGCATTTTGTGTCTATCTCCAGTGCACTCAGACATTTCTGGAGGACAGGAACCTGAGGCCTGGTCTTATAGTAGTGTCTAATGTCATCAGGGGAATAGATAGTGTGAATACACAAAGTCTTTTATAATAGGGTTGGGAATCAAGAACCAGAGGTCAGAGATTTAAGATGAGAACAGGACCAGGCCCTAGGGACAATTTATATTTATACCAAGCTAATTCATGTCCAAACCCACGCGCTTCTGGAGTGTGGGACGAAACCAAAGATGTCGGAGAAAACCCACGCAGTCACAGTGAGAAATTACAAACTCCGTACAGACAGCAGCCGTAGTCAGGATCAAACCCGGGTCTCTGGCGCTGTGAGTGGTGAAGGGTAGCAACTCTACCGCTGTGCCACCGTGCCGCCCCTGTAGCCTGTCCTCACCCCTTGTCTCTGACCTCTCCCCCTGTCTCTGACCTCTCCTGGGTACGTACGGTGACCTCTACTGACTGAGACACTGGGGAAGGTGCAGTGTGTGCTGGACATTGTGTGGGGACAGCTGGTGTCAGTGAGGAAGTTACTCCGTGTTCTGGTGACGTTATCTCTGGGTACAATGTGCTGCCTTGTCCCTGACACAGTGAATGTGACTGAGCAATCTCCCCACCCCCACACGCTGGGCTCACACACGCTGGGCCCCCACACGCTGGGCTCACACACGCTGGGCTCACACACGCTGGGCTCACACACGCTGGGCCCCCACACGCTGGGCCTCCACACGCTGGGCTCACACACGCTGGGCTCACACACGCTGGGCTCACACACGCTGGGCCTCCACACGCTGGGCCTCCACACGCTGGGCTCACACACGCTGGGCCTCCACACGCTGGGCCCCCACACGCTGGGCTCACACACGCTGGGCTCACACACGCTGGGCTCACACACGCTGGGCTCCCACACGCTGGGCTCACACACGCTGGGCTGGGCTCCCACACGCTGGGCTCACACACGCTGGGCTGGGCTCACACACGCTGGGCTCACACACGCTGGGCTCACACACGCTGGGCTGGGCTCACACACGCTGGGCTGGGCTCACACACGCTGGGCTCACACACGCTGGGCCCACACACGCTGGGCTCACACACGCTGGGCTGGGCTCACACACGCTGGGCTGGGCTCACACACGCTGGGCCCACACACGCTGGGCTCACACACGCTGGGCTCACACACACGCTGGGCTGGGCTCACACACGCTGGGCTGGGCTCACACACGCTGGGCTCACACACGCTGGGCCCACACACGCTGGGCTCCCACACGCTGGCTCTCACACACGCTGGGCTCACACACGCTGGGCTCACACACGCTGGGCTCACACACACGCTGGGCCCCCACACGCTGGGCTCGCACACGCTGGGCTGGGCTCACACACGCTGGGCCTCCACACGCTGGGCTCGCACACGCTGGGCCTCCACACGCTGGGCTCACACACGCTGGGCTCCCACACGCTGGGCCTCCACACGCTGGGCTCCCACACGCTGGGCTCCCACACGCTGGGCTCACACACGCTGGGCTCACACACGCTGGGCCTCCACACGCTGGGCTCACACACGCTGGGCTCCCACACGCTGGGCCTCCACACCGCTGGGCTCCCACACGCTGGGCTGGGCTCACACACGCTGGGCCTCCACACGCTGGGCTCGCACACGCTGGGCCTCCACACGCTGGGCTCACACACGCTGGGCCCCCACGCTGGGCCTCCACACGCTGGGCTCACACACGCTGGGCTCCCACACGCTGGGCCTCCACACGCTGGGCTCCCACACGCTGGGCTGGGCTCACACACGCTGGGCCTCCACACGCTGGGCTCGCACACGCTGGGCCTCCACACGCTGGGCTCACACACGCTGGGCTCACACACGCTGGGCTCACACACGCTGGGCTCCCACACGCTGGGCTCCCACACGCTGGGCCCCCACACGCTGGGCCTCCACACGCTGGGCTCACACACGCTGGGCTCACACACGCTGGGCTCACACACGCTGGGCTCACACACGCTGGGCTCCCACACGCTGGGCCTCCACACGCTGGGCTCCCACACGCTGGGCTCCCACACGCTGGGCCTCCACACGCTGGGCTCCCACACGCTGGGCCTCCACACGCTGGGCTCACACACGCTGGGCCCCCACACGCTGGGCCTCCACACGCTGGGCTCACACACGCTGGGCTCACACACGCTGGGCTCACACACGCTGGGCTCACACACGCTGGGCCTCCACACGCTGGGCTCACACACGCTGGGCTCACACACGCTGGGCTCACACACACTGGGCTCACACACGCTGGGCTGGGCTCACACACGCTGGGCCCCCACACGCTGGGCTCACACACGCTGGGCTGGGCTCACACACGCTGGGCTCACACACGCTGGGCCCCCACACGCTGGGCTCACACACGCTGGGCTGGGCTCACACACGCTGGGCTGGGGTCACACACGCTGGGCTGGGGTCACACACGCTGGGCTGGGGTCACACACGCTGGGCTGGGGGTCACACACGCTGGGCTGGGGTCACACACGCTGGGCTGGGGTCACACACGCTGGGCTGGGGTCACACACGCTGGGCTGGGGTCACACACACGCTGGGCTGGGCTCACACACGCTGGGCTCACACACGCTGGGCTCACACACACTGGGCTCACACACGCTGGGCTCACACACGCTGGGCTCACACACACTGGGCTCACACACGCTGGGCCTCCACACGCTGGGCTCACACACGCTGGGCTCACACACGCTGGGCTCACACACACGCTGGGCTCACACATGCTGGGCTCACACACGCTGGGCTCACACGCGCTGGGCTCACACACACTGGGCTCACACACGCTGGGCTCACACACGCTGGGCTCCAGCTGCTTTGGACTCTCATTACACAAAGCAGGATATTATATCCCCAATCACCATCCGTGCAACAACGGGAGATGCAACACCTCCCCACCCCCTTCCACCATCCCCAGAGACCGTCCCCCCCCCCCCCCCCCCCCCCCCCCCCAACTCCCTGGTCAACTCGTCCCTTCCCACCCAAACCACCCCGTCCCCAGGTACTTTCTCCTGCAAGCACAGAAGACGCAACACCTGTCCCTGTACCTCCCCCCTCAGCTCCATCCAGGGACCTCAGCAGATCTTCCAGGTGAGGCAGAGGTTCACCTGAACCTCCTGCAACCTCACCAACTGCATCCACTGTTCCCCATGTGGCCTCCTGTACATCGGTGACACCCAGCGTCAGTGCCGGACCCCTATCACCCATCACACCACATCTTCTCCATTCTGCCATCTGGGAAGAGGTACAGGAGCATCAGCTGCAAAACCAGCAGGATGCTACACAGCTTCTTCCCACAGGCAATAAGACTGATTAACGGACTGTGTCCCCTCCCCATATATCATACACCAACACATCTAACCTCGCCCTTGCTTTGACAGCTCGGCACCTGTCAAAGTAAAGCCACTGTTCGGTCTGAATGTCTGTTTTTATTTCAATTTTTAGGTCTATTTTAGATATGGTAATTTTAATTTTTAAAGCTATATGTATTTATTCTGTTTTTATTAACCGCACTGATGGGAACTGATTGAGAAGCAATGTTTTCATTTCATCTGTGTATGTAAGTACTCAGTTAAAATGACATTAAAGTAAATACTTAACACTGAGGTTTTTTTAAATGAAGAGAGGCCCTAGGCTAATCCATTTGTGATGCCCCAACCCCACGTTGAAGGTAACATTTACGCCCGCTTTATTACTAACCTGACAATGACAGCCACAGCACTACACAGTAGGTTTCTAGCAACTATTATCAGCTCTACCGCTAGCATTGCTCCTTGCCAACTTCCTAGTTCAAATATCTTTGCACTTTCCTACTTACCCCTGAGTTTTGACTTTTGAAGCCTGCTAGTATCCAAAGTTGTTCCCTGCACCCGCCGTCGCTGCTTACTGGAGCAGGTGAGAAAGTTTGCCGGACCCCGGTCCCACCAGTTTGACACCGATGCGCAGCCGAGCGTGGCCAACGAGATAAGGGGCTGGAAAGCTGCGCTTTAATAAATTGTATTGATTGCCAGAGCTAGTGTCGAGTTATCGGCTTAAAACAGTTTTATTCTGAAATGGATGGCGAGGAAAATGACTGAAGAGTTGTTTAGAGACTACATTGCATTGTGACAACATATGTAAGAAAGGCCTATGACAGTGTCAAAAATATTATACACCTTGGCCACAGGCCGCCTAGATTTTGAGGCCCTAGGCTTCATGTAAATCCGGCACTGCCCAGCATAGACTCAGCGACTGTTTCACTGAACACTTGTACTCGGTCCACCAAGGCCTGCTGGACAGACAATGGCTGTCATTGGCCAGACAGTGGCTACCACTGGCCAGCCAATGGCTATCACTGGACAGATAGGGGTTGGACAGGCTAGTTGCAGGAAGATTGTTCCCGATGTTGGGCAATTCTTAAGGCGTTGGACAGGCTAGATTCAGGAAGATTGTTCCCGATGTTGGGGAATTCTTAAGGGGTTGGACAGGCTAGATTCAGGAAGATTGTTCCCGATGTTGGGGAAGTCCAGAACAAGGGGTCACAGTTTAAGGATAAAGGTGAAAATCTTTTAGGACCGAGATGAGGAAAACATTTTTCACACAGAGTGGTGGTGAATCTGTGGAACTCTCTGCCGCAAAAGGTAGTTGAGGCCAGTTCATTGGCTATATTTAAGAGGGAGTTAGATGTGGCCCTTGTGGCTAAAGGGATCAGGGGGTATGGAGAGAAGGCAGGTACAGGATACTGAGTTGGATGATCAGCCATGATCATATTGAATGGCGGTGCAGGCTCGAAGGGCCGAATGGCCTACTCGTGCACCTAGTTTCTATGTTTCTATGACAGTGGCTACTCCAGCCCTATGGTGGTCCCATTTGACAGTGGAAAATGCCACTGTGAGGGCACTCTCTGTCTGTGTCTCGGTCTCTGTCTCTGTTTGTGCCTCTGTCTCTGTCTCTTTCTGTGTCTTTGCCTCTCTCTGCCTCTGTCTCTGCCTCTGTCTGTGTCTGTGTCTGTGTCTGTGTCTGTGTCTCTGTCTCTGTCTCTGTCTCTGTCTCTGTCTCTGTCTCTGTCTCTGTCTGTGTCCCGGTCTCACTCCTCTGCCTCTGTCTCTGCCTCTGTCCGACAACATCGTCCCCACGGTAAGGGTAAGCACCTTTCCGAACCAAAAACCCTGGGTAGACAGGTCTGTTTGTGTGGCCCTGAATGCTCGCACCACTGCCTGCAACTCGGGCCTGGCATCAGGAAACATGGACATCTACAAGGCAGAGTCCTACCGAATGCGAAGGGCGGTGAAGGACGCAAAGAGGAGGTACAGAGACAAGATGGAGTTACAGATGGAGCAGCAGGACACCAGAAGCCCGTGGCAGGGGCTACGGATTGTAACCAACTACCGGAGCACCCCTCCCTCATCCGCAAGTGCCGGCACCTCCCTAGCTGATGACCTGAACTCCTTTTACGCTCATTTCGAGAGGGGCAACACCACTCCAGGTCTGATGACTATCGACAATACCGCCAGGAGGCTGGCTACCGAAGCTGAAGAGAAGAATGTGCACACATTCTCGCTGTCCGAGCACGACGTGAGGAGGGCTCTGACACGGGTGAACACGAGAAAAGCTGCAGGCCCCGATGGCATCTCGGGGCGAGTACTCGAGTCCTGTGCTACGCAGCTAGCTCCAGTGCTCACTACATTATTCAATCTCTCCATGGACAAGTCCGTGGTCCCTGCCTGCTTCAAAAAATCCATCATTGTACCGGTACCTAAAAATGCCTCCCCAGCCTGTCTGAATGATTACCGTCCGGTGGCCCTTACCTCGGTAGTCATGAAATGCTTTGAGAGGCTGGTGAAGAAACACATCTGCGCCTTCCTCCCTCGGAACATGGACCCGTTGCAGTTCACATACCGTCCGAACAGATCCACGGACGATGCGGTCTCCCAGGTCTTGCACACCGCTCTCTCCCATCTGGACAGCCAGAAGGGGGGCTACGTGAGGATGCTGTTCATAGACTACAGTTCAGCCTTCAACACGATAGTCCCCACCAGACTGGCCGGGAAGCTACTGGAATTGGGGCTCAACACCTCCCTGTGTGCCTGGGTCCTGGACTTTCTCACCGCCAGGCCCCAGGTAGTCAAGATGGGAGGGAATACATCGAAGTCCCTCACCCTGAGCACAGGATCGCCCCAGGGTTGCGTCCTCAGCCCCCTAGTCTACTCCCTGTACACACATGACTGTGTGGCTAGGTTCAGCTCCAACTCCATAATTAAGTTTGCTGATGACACTGTGGTGGTGGGCCTGATCTCAGACAACGATGAGAAGGCCTACCGGGAGGAATTGGCTGATCTAGCACTCTGGTGCCAGGATAACAGCCTCCTCTTGAACATCAAAAAAATGAAGGAGCTGATCATGGACTTTAGGAGGGCACATCGCCGAGGACGTACACTCCATTGAGGATAAATGGGGATCCTGTGGATAGGGTGAACTGTTTTAAATATCTGGGAGTCCACATCTCCGAGGATATGACATGGGCATCACACGCCTCAGCACTCATGAGTAAGGCAAGGCAGCGCCTTTACCACCTCAGGCAATTGAGGAAATTCAGAGCGTCTCCGAGGATCCTCCAGTGCTTCTACGCAGCGGCGGTGGAAAGCATCTTGTCCGGGAACATTACCATCTGGTTTGGGAATTGCTCTGCGAAGGACAAGAAGGCTCTGCAGAGAGTAGTGCGTTCAGCCGAACGCACTATGGGAACTTCACTTGCCCCCCTGCAGGAACTATACATCAGGAGGTGCAACTCCAGAGCCAACAATATCATGGGAGACCCCTTCCACCCCTGCAACGGACTATTCCAGCTGCTACAGTCAGGTAAACGCCTCCGTTGCCATGCGGTGAGAATGGAGAGGTTGAGAAGGAGTTTCTTCCCAGAGGCAATTCGGACTGTAAACGCCTATCTCACCAGGGACTAACTCTACAGAACGTTTTTCCTTCCATTATTTATTATGTAAAAGAATATGTGTGTTATGATTGTGTTTATAATTTGTTTGGTTGTTTTGCTGTTTGTCTTTTGCACAAAAGTCCGCGAGCATTGCCAATTTCATTTCACTGCACATCTCGTATGTGTATGTGACAAATAAACTTGACTTGACTTGACTTGACTTGTCTCTGTCTCCGTATCTGTCTCTGTGTCTCTGTGTCTCTGTCT
>NW_026576133.1:0-142500 GCF_028641065.1 Leucoraja erinaceus | reverse complement strand
CTTGAACCTATGTCCTCTGGTCCTCGATTCCCCTACTCTGGGTAAAATACTCTGTGCATCTACCCAATCTATTCCTCTCATGATTTTGTATACCTCTATAAGATCATCCCTCATCCTCCTGTGCTCCATGGAATAGAGACCCAGCCTACTCAACCTCTCCCTCTAGTCCTGGCAACATTCTCGTTAATCTTTTCTGAACCCTTTCAAGCTTGACAATATCTTTCCTGTAACATGGTGCCCAGAACTGAACACAATATTCTGAATGCAGTCTCACCAAAGTCTTACACAACTGCAACCTCCCAACATCTATACTCAGAAGGGTATAGCTTTATATTTTTAAGACCAAAAGTGATAGGATCAGAATTAGGCCATTTGGCCCATCAAGGCTACTCCGCCATTCTATCTATCCCTCCCTTCTAACCCCACTCTCCTGCCTTCTCCCCATAACCTCTGACACCCGTACTAATCAAGAATCTATCTATCTCTGCCTTAAATATATCCACTGACTAGGCCTCCACTGCCGTCTGTGACAAAGAATTCCACAGATTCACCACCCTCTGACCAAAGAAATTCCTCCTCCTCTCCTTCCTAAAAGAACATCCTTTAATTCTGTGACTATGACCTCTAATGCTAGACTCTCCCACTAGTGGAAACATCCTCTCCACATTCACCCTATCCAGGCCTTTCACTATTCTGTAAGTTTCAATGAGGTTCCCCCTCAATCTTCTAAACTCCAGCGAATACAGGCCCAGTGCCGACAAACGTTCTTGATTAATGAGGGTGTCAGAGGTTATGGGGAGAAGGCAGGAGGCAGGAGAATGGGGTTAGGAGGGAGAGATAGATCAGCCACGATTGAATGGCGGAGTAGACTTGATGGGCCAAATGGCCTAATTCTGCTCCTATCACTTATGATACACACTAAACACAACAACTAATGGGAATGAAGCAACTCCACCAACATGTATGCACAGGGAGACAGATGTTCACACTGTTATTCAGAGGTGATGTTCTCTGGATGCTTTCAAGAGAGAGTTAGATAGAGGTCTTAAAGATAGCGGAGTCAGGGGATATGGGGAGAAGGCAGGAACAGGGAACTTTTTTCTATGGTTTGTAATGGAACTTATTATTTAATTTATGTAAAGCACTTTGGTGTCAATGCGAGTTGACTTAAAACGTGCTATATAAATAAAACTTACTTACTGATTTGGGATGATCAGCCAAGATCATATTGAATGGTGGTGCTGGTTCTAAGGGCCGAATGGCCTACACCTACACCTATTGTGTATTGTCTATTGCTGACTGGATGGCACACAACAAAAAAACCTTTTCACTGGATCTCGGTGCACAATGATAAACTAAATAAAACCAAACGTATCGACGACCTTCACCCTGACACATTGTTACTCCCGCACTTTGTGTCGTTTTTGTGCTGGTAGAATTTGTTTCTGAAACTAAAGGAGAAAACGCTGGAAATACTCAGTGGGGCGGGCTGCAGCTGTGGGAAAAGCAACAGCCAAGCTCAAAGAGTTGACATTTCCTGCCATTTCAGCTTCTGTTTGCGATTTCCCTGGTGTTTGTTCGTTGGTTTGTGAGTCTGCGTCTGACAGCGTCTGATACCAGAGGCTCATCTTCAATTTCTAGTAGCAGAATTAGACCATTCAGTCCATCGAGTCCACTCCGCCATCCAATCATGGCTGATCTATCTTTCTCTCTCAACCCCATTCTCCTGCCTTCTCTCCGTGACATCAGACGCCCCAGATGTGTCCCTCCGCAGTCTGGCCGCAGTCACCCATACCTGAATTGGTTTAGAAACATAGAAAAATTGGTGCAGGAGTAGGCCATTCGGCCCTTCGAGTCAGCTAGTGCAAAAATGCATTTCGTTGTCTCTGTACTGTACACTGACAATGACAATTAAAATTGAATCTGAATCTGAAAAAGAGACTTAAACCAAGTACAGGAGATAGTGTAAGAAATAACTGCAGATGCTGGTTTAAATCGAAGGTAGACACAAAATGCTGGAGTAGCTCAGCGGGACAGACAGGCAGCATCTCTGGAGAGAAGGAACGGGTGACATTTCGGGTCGAGACCCTTCTTCAGACGATAGTGTCACACCTACAGAGGCAGTGCAGGTATGTAAGGCCCACAGCCAGGTTTTGGGAGTATATCTTTAGCATGCTGTACACTAGATGACACCAGAATGATGCCAGGATCAGTGGGTATTAGCTGCAGGCTTGGACAGACGATCGCTGGAGGTTGAGGGGAAGCCTGATAGAAGTGATGTAAAAATGCCAGAGGTATAGATAGGGTAGACAGTTAGAGTCTTTTTCCCAGGATGGAAATATCAAGTACTAGAGGGCAGAGCTTTAAAGTGAGAGGGACAAAGTTTAAAGGAGGTGTCATAGAGTCATAGAGTGATTATACAGTGTGGAAACAGGCCCTTCAGCCCAACTCACCAACACCGGCCAACAATGTCCCAGCTACACTAGTCCCACTTGCCATCGCTTGGTCCATATCCCTCCAAAACTGTCCTATCCATGTATCTGTCTAACTGTTTCTTAAATGATGGGATAGTCCCAGCCTCAACTACCTCATCTGGCAGCTCGTTCCATACACCCACCACCCTTTGTGTGAAAACGTTACCCCTCGGATTGCTATTAAATCTTCTCCCCTTCACCTTGAACTTATTTCCTCCGGTCCTTGCAAGAGATCTCTGTGCATCTACCCAATCTATTCCTTTTATGATTTTATACACCTCTATAATATTCCCCCTCATCCTCCTGCGCTCCAAGGAATAGAGACCCAGCCTACTCAACCTCTCCCTATAGCTCACACCCTCTAGTCCTGGCAACATCCTCGTAAAAATGTGTGGGGCAGGTTTTTCACGCAGAGGGTGGTGTGTGCCTGGAACATGCTGCCAGGAGAGGTGATGGAGGCAGACATGTTAGTGGCGTTTAAAAACATTGGATAGACACAGATTGGTCAGGAGTTCAGTTGAGTTTATTGTCACTTGTACCGAGGTACAGTGAAAAGCATTTATTGCGTGCTAACCAGCCGATGGAAAGACTGTACATGATCACTATCAACCCATTCACAGTGTACAGATACAGGATAAGGGAATAATACTTATTCACATTTAGTATATGATTTCAGTATAGGAGTAAAGAGGTTCTTCTGCAGTTGTATAGGGCTCTGGTGAGACCACATCTGGAGTATTGTGTACAGTTTTTTGGTCTAATTTGAGGAAGGACATCCTTGTGATTGGGGCAGTGCAGCGTAGGTTCACGAGATTGATCCCTGGGATGGTGGGACTGTCATATGAGGAAAGATTGAATAGACTAGGCTTGTATTCACTGGAGTTTAGAAGGATGAGGGGGAATCTTATAGAAACATCTATTTTACTAAAAGTCTGATCTTGACCGCTTTTGGCCCACTGTGCTGCGATTTCCAAGAGAACACCGCCACTAACGGCCATCATTTTTGTCCACCTCGCTCAGAGCCCCCCTCCGCCATCCGGGACCAGAGGATTTTTCGCATCGATGAAAAATCAGAGAAATATTAATGTTTTTAAAAAATTCCCCATTCTCTCTGCTGCCCCCGCTGGCAGCAGGAGGAGGGACTATAAAACCCGGAAGTGTAATGCCTCACTCAGTCTCTGCCAGACCCAGGAAGCGAGAGGGTCACGGCTCTCTGAGCTGCGAATAACATTGAACGCACGTCTACTCCACGGTGAGTCCCCTCGGTGCGGCTCTAAAGTGGCTGCAGCCCAATTGTTTGCCTCGCCTTTTTAACAAGTTTGTGTTCACAAAATGAATTTTGGTTGTCAGGTGGTTGCAGCCCAATTGTTTGCCTTGGCTTGGCTTTTAAAATCGTTGCAACAATTGGATGCCAGCCCAAGAATCCATTCGGCCCACAATGTCTATACTAGCCCTCTGGAAACTAGTACCTTCGGCCTGTAACACCCATACTAGCGCACCAGACCGCCCCCCCCTCCCCCTCCCCCCGGCGAGCAATATTGGAATTGGTGGAGAGGTGGAATATTGCGTTGGCTACCAGCCCTCCCGTGTGATGCTGGGACCCAACGGGTCCCACTTAGTCTAGTATAATACTATAAAAGGACTGGACAAACTAGATGCAGAAAAAATGTTCCCAATGTGGGGCGAGTCCAGAACCAGGGGCCACAGTCTTAGAATAAAGGGGAGGTCATTTAAGACTGAGGTGAGAAAAAACTTTTTCACCCAGAGAGTTGTGAATTTATGGAATTCCCTGCCACAGAGGGCAGTGGTGGCCAAGTCACTGGATGATATAAGAGAGAGTTAGAGAGAACTCTAGGGGCTAGTGGAATCAAGGGATATGGGGAGAAGGCAGGCACGGGTTATTGATAGGGGACAATCCGATATGATCACAATGAATGGCGGTGCTGGCTCGAAGGGCTGAATGGCCTCCTCCTGCACCAATTTTCTATGTTTCTATGTCTATATTTAAGTACAAAATAAACCAGTAAAGTCTGATCAAAGATGGGCTGATGGTCTCCAGTGAGGTAGTTAGTAGTTAGCACTGCTCTCTGGTTGTGGGATGGTTCAGTTGCCTGATAACAGCTGGGAAGAAACTGTCCTTGAATCTGGAGGTGTGCATTGTCACACTTCTATACCTTTTGACTGACGGGAGAGGGGAGAAGGGAGTGGCTGGGGTGCGACTCATCCTTGATGATGCTGCTGGTCTTGCTGAGGCAGCGTGAGGTATAAATGGAATCAATTGAAGGCAGGTTGGTTTGTGTGATGGTCTGGGCTGCGTCCACAATTTGCTGCAATTTCCTGCGGTCTTGGATGGAGCTGTTGCCAACAGCTGGGTTACGTGCAGGTGTATAGTTGGTCCTTGGCATCATGATGGGCTCAGACATCGTGGGCGTGTGGGCCTGTTCCTGTGCTGTGTCATCATCATCATCGGAGGTCACTCTAAACGAGTATGACTGGCCTCTCCTCTCCATAGGGTCATCTACTTGTGGGTCTGCAGATGTCTGTAGAGGCCGATCCACGATCCATGTACCTTGGTGCAACGTGGGCAATGGAGACTGCCGGTGGCTGGTAGTCATCGAGCCCCCTCTTTCCCTCCTTACGGTGCTGTTGCTTTGTCTCTGTGACACGGCGTAGTTCCATTTGTGCTCCTTCCTGCACAGACTTCTTTCCAGCTGTTATACAGGTTCTCCTGGAGGCAATCCTTACTTGATGCAGCACAGCAGAGTATGTGAAGAGAGAGAATGCCCGCGGTGTGAGAGGCCTTTGGTTATGTTGGCTCTTTACCCGAGGCAGCGTGAAGTACAGATGGGGAAGCTGGTCTGGGTTGGACTGGGCTGTTCACATTGCTCTGTGGTTTTTTACTTTCACTTCCTGGGGATGTGAGAGTGCCCAGACTCAGGCTGCGGCGTGGGGAGAGGAGCCAGCAGCACTACCCGCTGTGTGCCACACATAGAGTGATACAGTGTGGAAACAGGCCCTTCAACCCAACTTGCCCACACCGGCCAACAATGTCCCAGCTACACTAGTCATAGAGTGATACAGTGTGGAAACAGGCCCTTCAGCCCAACTTGCCCACACTGGCCAACAATGTCCCAGCTACACTAGTCATAGAGTGATACAGTGTGGAAACAGGCCCTTCAGCCCAACTTGCCCACACTGGCTAACATGTCCCAGCTACACTAGTCATAGAGTGATACAGTGTGGAAACAGGCCCTTCAACCCAACTTGCCCACACTGGCCAACAATGTCCCAGCTACACTAGTCATAGAGTGATACAGTGTGGAAACAGGCCCTTCAGCCCAACCTGCCCACACTGGCCAACAATGTCCCAGCTACACTAGTCATAGAGTGACACAGTGTGGAAACAGGCCCTTCAACCCAACTTGCCCACACTGGCCAACAATGTCCCAGCTACACTAGTCATACAGTGTGGAAACAGGCCCTTCAGCCCAACTTGTCCACACTGGCCAACAATGTCCCAGCTACACTAGTCATAGTTGCCTGCGTTTGGTCCATATCCCTCCAAACCTGTCCTATCCATGTACCTGTCTAACTGTTTCTTAAACAATGGGATAGTTGCAGCCTCAACTACCTCCTGTGGCAGCTTGTTCCATACACCCACCACCCTATGTGTGAAACATTTCCTTCTAACTGTGGCCCTCTCACCTTAAACCCAGAGAAGGTTCACCAGACTGATTCCTGGGATGTCAGGACTGTCTTATGAAGAAAGACTGGATAGACTTGGTTTATACTCTCTAGAATTTAGGAGATTGAGAGGGGATCTTATAGAAACTTACAAAATTCTTAAGGGGTTGGACAGGCTAGATGCAGGAAGATTGCTCCCGATGTTGGGGAAGTCCAGGACAAGGGGTCACAGCTTAAAGATAAGGGGGAAATCCTTTAAAACCGAGATGAGAAGAACTTTTTTCACACAGAGAGTGGTGAGTCTCTGGAACTCTCTGCCGCAGAGGGTAGTCGAGGCCAGTTCATTGGCTATATTTAAGAGGGAGTTAGATGTGGCCCTTGTGGCTAAGGGGATCAGGGGGTATGGAGAGAAGGCAGGTACGGGATACTGAGTTGGATGATCAGCCATGATCATATTGAATGGCGGTGCAGGCTCGAAGGGCCGAATGGCCTCTACTCCTGCACCTAATTTCTATGTTTCTATGTTTCTATGTTTCTATGCCCACCAGTATTTGAATATTTCCAGTCTGCAGCAGGGTCCTGACCCCAAACATCGGCTGGCTATTGCGTCCCTGTGGTGTTTCCCGACCTACTGAGGTCTTGCAACAGTGGGATTCAGGCTGAGCAACAGTAGTGGTGGGATTCAGCGAGAGCGGCAAGCTAGATTCAAACATTGTCTGGCACGGTGGTGCAGCGGTAGAGTTGCTGTCTCACAGCGCCAGAGACCCGGGTTCCATCCTGACTACGGGTTCTCCATGTGACTGTGCGCTCTCCAGGTGCTCCCGTTTCCTCCCACACTCCAAAGACGTACAGTTCAGTTTAAACATAGAAAATAGGTGCAGGAGTAGACCCTTCGACCCAATATGATCACAGCTGATCATCCAAAATCAATACCCCGTACCTGCTTTCTTCCAATATCCCTTGATTCCTTTAGCCCTGAGAAATAAATCTAACTCTCTCTTGAAAACATCCAGTGAATTGGCCTCCACTGCCTTCTGTGGCAGAGAATTCCACCGATTCACAACTGGTGAAAAAAAATTCCCTATCTCAGTCTTAAATGGCCTACCCCTTATTCTTAAACTGTGACCTCTGGTTCTGGTCTCCTCCAACATCGGGAACGTTTTTCCTGCCTCTAGCCTGTCCAATCCATTAAGAATTTCATATGTTGCTCTCATCCTAAATTCCAGTGAATACAAGCCCAGCTGCTCCATTCTCTCAGCATATGACAGTCACACCATCCCGGGAATTAACCTTGTAAACCTACGCTGCACTCCCTCAATAGCAAGAATGTACTTCCTCAAATTAGGGGATCAAAACTGCACACAATACTCCAGGTGTGGTCTCACTAGGGCTCTGTACAACTGCAGAAGGACAACTTTGCTCCTATACTCGATTCCTCTTGCTTTAGTTTATTGTCATGTGTACCGGGGTGCAGTGAGAAGCTTTTGTTGCGTGCTACCCCGTCAGTAGAAAGACAACACATGATTACAATTGATCCATTTACAGTGTATAGATGTTGTTATTGTTGTTATTCGTCCTTTGTAGTCGAGGAAGATCATGACTTCAGTGTTTTTGTTTGTGGGTCTGGAGGTGACTGATCTAGGCCAGGAAGGCTGGGCCGCATACGGGACACAGTTGGGTGGGCGCTGCTGTAGAAGTTGTCGCGGCTGGAGCCTTGTGCTCGGCACTTTCCCTCTGAGCTTGTGCGGTGGTGCTTGTTCTCGGCTGCACGCACTTCTGTGGTGATCTCGTTTCACTCAGTTGGCCGGTGTCCAGAGCAAGCCACTCCCAAGTATTTCCAGCATCTGCAGTTCCTTCTTAAACATTTTGTCTACTCCACTGCGAAATCGCCTCAAAGTATCCTCAAAGTTCTCCGGCTCCCTCCCAAGACAGTTTAACAACCTCCTCGCTCCCCCCGCCCCCCCCCCCCCCTTTCCTCCAACTCTACGACCACATCCTAACCCAGACCCATTACCGCAGCAACGTTTGCTTTCTGCGGACATACCACATCAGTCTGAAGAAGGGTCACGACCCGAAACGTTGTCTATTTCCTTCGCTCCATAGACGCTGCCGCTCCCTCTGAGTTTCTCCAGCATTTTTGTCTACCTTCAATTTTCCAGCATCTGCGGTTCCTTCTTAAACCCAAGTATTGAGATTGATGCTAAGGTCTTTGAGGGACCGTTTGAGGCCGTCTTTGAAGCGTTTCTTCTGCCCCCCAACTGAGCGCTTGCCCTGACGTAGTTCTCCGTACAGCAGCTGTTTTGGTAGCCCACGGTCCGGCATTCGGAAGACATGGCCAGCCCACCTGGCTTGGGCTTTCTGAAGGAGGCTGGGGATGTCGGCCCGTTGCAGGACTTCCGTGGCCGGGATTTTGTCCTGCCACCTAATGTGGAGGAGTCTGTGGAGACAGCTGAAGTGAATGTGGTTGAGCTGTTTGGTGTGTCTGCTGCAGGCAGTCCAGGTCTCACTGGGACAGAGGAGGGTAGTGAGAGCTACTGCACAGTACACCTTCATCTCGGTGGGAACGCTGGTACGTGATAAGGGAATAACGTTTGGTGGAAGGTAAAGCCAGTAAAGTGCGATCAAGGATAGTCTGAGGGTCTCCAATGTAGTAGATGGGAGGTCAGGACCACTATCGAATTGGTGATAGGATGGTTCAGTTGCCTGATAACAGCCGGGAAGAAACTGTCCGTGAATGTGTCCTTGAAGAGGAACTGTTTTTTAGCCTGACGGGAGAGGGGAGAGCTGCAAGGAACTGCAGATGCTGATTGGACGCAAAGTGGTGTTAAAGTGTTGCGGGAGGTGTTTGGTTGCTAGGTTACTGAGTTGGGGGCACACACACACACACACACACACACACACACACACACACACACACACACACACACACACACACACACACACACACACACACACACACACACACACACACGTAAGGCTGAGCAGGGCCTCTCCTCCAGCTCTGTTCATGTTCCCGCTCCCCCGTGTTCACAGCCGTGAATCTCCCCTCTCACAACCCTGATTCATACACAAACCACACTCCACCCCTCACATCTCATGCCCTTCCTTGCCAATCCCACACTTCCATATCATTGTCATAAACTATAGAACAGTGCAGGGCATTCTTCAACATGGATTTGTGCCTGGAAGGTCATGTTTGACTAATCTTCTTGAATTTTTTGAAGAGGTTACTAGGGAAATTGACGAGGGTAAAGCAGTGGATGTTGTCTATATGGACTTTAGTAAGGCCTTTGACAAGGTTCCTCATGGAAGGTTGGTTAAGAAGGTTCAACTGTTGGGTATAAATGCAGGAGTAGCAAGATGGATTCAACAGTGGCTGAATGGGAGAAGCCAGAGGGTAATGGTGGATGGCTGTTTATCGGGTTGGAGGCAGGTGACTAGTGGGGTGCCTCAGGGATCTTTGTTGTTTGTCATGTACATCAATGATCTGGATGAAGGTGTGGTAAATTGGATTAGTAAGTATGCAGATGATACCAAGATAGGGGGTGTTGTGGATAATGAAGAGGATTTCCAAAGTCTACAGAGTGATTTAGGCCATTTGGAAAAATGGGCTGAAAGATGGCAGATGGAGTTTAATGCTGATAAATGTGAGGTGCTACACCTTGACAGGACAAATCAAAATAGGACGTACATGGTAAATGGTAGGGAATTGAAGAATACAGTTGAACAGAGGGATCTGGGTATAACCGTGCATAGTTCCTTGAAGGTGGAATCTCATATAGATAGGGTGGTAAAGAAAGCTTTTGGTATGCTAGCCTTTATAAATCAGAGCATTGAGGATAGAAGCTGGGATGTAATGTTAAAATTGTACAAGGCATTGGTGAGATCAAATCTGGAGTATGGTGTACAATTTTGGTCGCCCAATTATAGGAAGGATGTCAACAAAATAGAGAGAGTACAGAGCAGATTTACTAGAATGTTGCCTGGGTTTCAACAACTAAGTTACAGAGATAGGTTGAATAAGTTAGGTCTTTATTCTCTGGAGCGCAGAAGGTTAAGGGGGGGGACTTGATAGAGGCCTTTAAAATGATGAGAGGGATAGACAGAGTTGATGTGGACAAGCTTTTCCCTTTCAGAATAGGGAAGATTCAAACAAGAGGACATGACTTCAGAATTAAGGGACAGAAGTTTAGGGGTAATATGAGGGGGAACTTCTTTACTCAGAGAGTGGTAGTGGTGTGGAATGAGCTTCCAGTGGAAGTAGTGGAGGCAGGTTCATTGGTATCATTTAAAAATAAATTGGATAGGCATATGGATGAGAAGGGAATGGAGGGTTATGGTATGAGTGCAGGCAGGTGGGACTAAGGGGAAAAAAGGTTGTTCGGCACAGACTTGTAGGGCCGAGATGGCTTGTTTCCGTGCTGTAATTGTTATATGGTTATATGGTTATAGGGCAGGAGCGGACCCTTCAGCCGGCGATGTTTGTGCTGAACGTGGCGCAAGACTGGATAGACTTGGGGAAGTCCAGGACAAGGGGTCACAGCTTGAGGATAAGGGGGAAATCCTTTAAAAAACCGAGATGAGAAGAACCTTTTTCACACAGAGAGTGGTGAATCTCTGGAACTCTCTGCCGCAGAGGGTAGTCGAGGCCAGTTCATTGGCTATATTTAAGAGGGAGTTAGATGTGGCCCTTGTGGCTAAGGGGATCAGAGGGTATGGAGAGAAGGCAGGTATGGGATACTGAGTTGGATGATCAGCCATGATCATATTGAATGGCGGTGCAGGCTCGAAGGGCCGAATGGCCTCCTCCTGCACCTAATTTCTATGTTTCTATGTTTCAAAGGTTCAACTACTAAATCCCTGCACACTAGTTCTGGGACAATTCGATCCATCTCCCTCTTGTCCTCTGACTCCTCATCACCCGTGATTTGACCAACCACTGCGGTGAACTGAAAGAAGACAACACAGCGATGGGTGTAGCATGAGCAGAGCATGGCGGTCACACTGGGGCAGCGGTAGAGTTGCTGCCTTACAGCGCTCACTGCGCCAGAGACCCGGCTTCCATCCCCACTACGGGTGCTGTCTGTACGGAGTTTCTATGTTCTCCCCGTGACCTGCGCGGGTTTTCCTAGGGTGCTCCAGTTTCCTCCTACACTCCAAAGACGTACAGATTTTTAGGTTAGTTGGCTTGGTGTAAATTAAAAAATGATCCCTACTGTAGGATGTTTAAGAAGGAATGCAGATGCTGGAAAAACCGAAGGTGGACAATAAATGCTGGAGAAACTCAGCAGGTGAGGCAGCATCTATGGAGAGAAGGAATAGGCGACCTTTCGGGTTGAGACCCTTCTTCAGACTGATTGGATAGTGTTAGTGTTACTGTAGGATAGTGTTAATGTGCGGGGATCGCTGGTCAGTGTATCCACGCTGTATCTCTAAACTAAACTTAACTAAGCACTGAGCACACAAACTTTCATGAAGTCTGAAGAAGGGTTTCGGCCCGAAACGTCGTCTATTTCCTTCGCTCCATAGATGCTGCTGCACCCACTGAGTTTCTCCAGCAATTTTGTGTACCTTCGATCTTCCAGCATCTGCAGTTCCTTCTTGAAAACTTTCATGAAATCTGGGTTTTGATGACAAAGCTCTAGTTTCACGTTGACTGATACATGCAGCCGTGACTAGTTGTATTTAAATGCCCAGGTTGCCACTGTGATCAGGCTGGTAGCCCAGTTCATTCATCCTGAATCTGGGGCATGGTAGGAGTTGCCACAAGAGTCAAACACTTGCCTCATTGTTCCCGCTTCCTGCATTAAGCCATCACATGAGGACCCAGCCAGATTTCATCAGAGGCTTGTTGCAAGAAGGGCTTGGGAACAGGACACGACACTGGCAACAAGTCACAACTTGTTCTCACAACGTGTGGCAACAAAACTGCAACAGCTCCAGATGTCTTCACTTCCAGTGAGCACTCACCCACAGGATGTCAAGGTCATTAGCAGGTTAGGTCGTCAGCAACTGGGGAGAAAGAAAAGCTCCCTCAACTGGAGGTGTGTGTGACCTTCATTCAGAACTGGCCAGAGCACACGTTGGTTTAGAAACATAGTAACATAGACAATAGCAAGTGATGGTTGATACGGCCATGACGCACCACACGCCTATCAACTGTGCGTCATTAAGCGTGCCGGCTGTAAATTGCTCGATTTGGAATCATCGGGGGAGGCAACAGGAACCAGGAGGTGAAACTGCAGAAAATTCCGAGCCTGCTGGCTTCAGGCATCACGGCCTCTGCCAGGACGGTGGATGGAGGCCCTCTGTCGAATGGACAACTAGATGCACTGGCGTTACTATGCACTGTGCACTTTGAAATAAATTGCTACCGCAAGAATGCCATCCGCCCTACCCTGAATCCTAAATTAGCAGGATTATGCAAAGCCAGCAATGTGCAGCTGCCAAATTACCTGTTTGGGGAAGATCCACCCAAGCTGGTCAAAGACCTAGGTGACGAGGCAAAAGACGTGGAACTAATCCAAGCTCCATCAACGAGCAGAGCTTCGTCTTTCCGGCAGCAACACCCCTACGCCTCTACCAGCAGCATTCGATTCCGTGAAGCTGGTAGCAGCATGAAGGCCGAACATTATGGACACAAGTCTTTTTTAGGGCATGGCCAAGGCCAGCCCTCCTTCGCACACTCCAGCAGCTCTACCCCACAAACCTCGGGGGCGGAAATACACACCACAAAGCCACCAATAACCATGGAGGTAGGTGGGTCTGGTTCTTTTTGGAACATGAGGGTGTGCACCACTCATAAGTTGGGGAAAGATAACGCTGGTTTGTGAATACACATCAGATTAGTATACACTGCACAATATACAATGATTACAAATTGAATTATTTTCTGTCTCAATTCCACCCTCCCAGCATACAGCAAACCGGTCCTTTATGCATTAAGAGGGTTTGGATATACAAGCTAAAGTTCAGTAAGGGGTAATTGAATCATCCTTGACTTAACTCAACTTAACTCCTTTGTGCAGTTATAGACTTTCAAAAAAGGTAAAACTCTGAATAATAGCTAAATTAGCTATTTCAGCCACCAGACTCTTGTTGAGAGATTGGGGTTTCTTATCCATCAAATTAAATGTAAATTGACACCATCTAGAGTTAATGGTGAGTTGGGATTTACCATCAATTTATTCACATGTCGGTGACTCTGCCCTCAGGCAAGAGATTGGAATTAATAGAAGCTTGTAATTATCTCATTGTAAAACAGCAACCTTCTATTCAACAAGTAGCACGTATAATTGGCAAATTAGAGGCTGCTTTCCAGCTGCAAAGTTTGGACCTTGGCATTATTTACTACGTGCAAAGGAGCAGACACCCTAAACCCATGCAGGTCCTTCAATAGACCTATGCATTTACCAGCTGAAGCCATTTCTGAGTTACAATGGTGGACGTCCAATATTTGGCATTACACTCCTTCAGGAGTATTACAACTGTTGTGCTGGCAGATGGAATATGCATGAGTCATCAGTTTCTTCTATGGTATGGCACTAACTGCTTAGAGTTGATGGGAGCACTCTATGGATTAAAGGCTTATTGCGGGACTTTGCATCATCAAGTTTTATTGATTACAACACAGCGGTGGCATACGTTAATCACATGGGTGGATTCAAGTCTGTATCTTGTTGGCTAACCTCATTTCGCACTGGTGCATTGTAAGAAATATTTAAATTTCAGCTACCTACCTGCCAGGTAGGCTCAATATGGTGGCGGATCATCAGGACATGGAAATTCAATAACGACACAGAATTGATGTTGAATCATAATGTATTTTATGACATTATCGACCGGTATGGAACACCGGATAACGATTTGTTTGCATCCAGACAAAATCACCAGTCACCAAAGTATGTTGCATGGGAACCAGACCCAAGGGCAGTGGCGATGGATGCATTCCCGCTACATTGGGGAAGAATGTTCTTTTATGCATTTCCCCCATACTGCCTTGTCAGTCGAGGCTTGCTGAAGATCAAGCAATACTCTGCCTCAGGCTTCCTGGTAGTGCCTGACTGGCCTACACAGCCATGGTTCCCAATCATACTGGGAATGATCAGCCTTTTATGGCCATTCCCAAGGCAGTAATCTGCTAGTCCACCCTGTACGGGGGGGGGGAAACATCCTCTCCATGACCAAATTAATTTATTGGTTTACAGAGTTTGAGAAGACCGTTCCTGGGGCTCGGACTGTCTGATCGCACAGTGGATATACTCGCTGCGGCCTGGAGAGACAGTATATTTCCTATATCAGGAAGTGGGGAGTGTACTGTTCACAATCTAATATTTCATATGACTCAGCACATATAACCAATGTATTAGAGTTTCTCTCAAAATTGTTTTTTGATCAGGTTGAGTTATAGTGCTATAAATTGTGCCAGAAGTACACTATCGACATATTTGTAGCCGGGATAGGAACACCACTCTGTTGGGTCTCACCCTCTGATGTCCAGGTTCATGAAGGGCATCGTCAACACAAATCCTCCCAGGCACAGATACACGGAAATATGGGATGTTGGCACAGTACTAACACTGTTCCACCGGTGGGTGCCGGCAACATCCCTGCCCCTGGTCCAGCTCACGTACAAAGTAGTGATGCTCATGGTGCTGGTGTCAGCGCAACGGGTCAAGTCGTTGCACAAGCTTTGGCTGGATAGAATGATTATGTCTGCCACCAGTATCACGTTTTACGTGTATGACCTAGTAAAGCAGAGCAGACCAGGCACTACCGGCCTCAAGCCACATTTTGCGGCATACCCCTTGGACCTACGGTTATGTGTGGTTACACACCTCCAACAATATATAAAGGTCACTAAGAGCCTCAGAGGCTTGGAACTAGCAGTACTTGTTAGTTTCAAAAACCTCATAAAAATGTTTCAGTTCAGACCATTTCCAGGTGGTTGAAACAGGTTCTGGAAAATGCAGGAGTAGATACTGACATTTTTAAATCTCACTCCACCAGGGCTGCATCTACGTCAGCAGCGAGGACAATGGACGTCCCGCTAGACCATATCCTAGCGACTACAGGATGGTCAAGAGAACACACATTTCAGTCGTTCTATAACAAAACTATCGCCAGACCGGGGAGTTTTTCCGACACCATTTTAAGTTCTGTTCCATAGTTTTCCTTGGATGAGAGGTTCTACTATTATTAAGATTTCTCCATTAAAGCATCAGCATGTTTTTAAAATTTGTCATGTCTGAATGCATTATTCTCTTATCCATTGGTCAACCAATACAGTGTATGGCATGGACTTGCGTCCACGGCATGAAATCACAGAGCTTTAAAATCTTCACGTAGTCACTCACGTGACTCCGAAGTAAAATAGTAAGATTAAATGAGACCTTACCAGTTTGAAGTTTGAGTTACGATGAGCGATTACGTGCCCTCCGCTCCCAACCATCTTAAAGGTCATCTGGTAGTTCTAGTCTCTCGAATCTTACTATGTTCAGTTCAACAACTGTTATTCTGTGATTTCACACCGCTGCTTTGAAGGTTGACGCGCATGCGGGCTGACGGCCTTCACGTAATCGCTCATCGTAACTCCTCATAAAATAAAGATCAAACTTCAAACTGGTAAGTTCTCGTTTAATCTTACTATTCAGTTGAGTTTATTGTCACGTGTACCGAGGTGCAGTGAAAAGCTTTTTGTTGTGTGCTATCCAGTCAGCAGAAAGACAATACTGGATTACAATCGATCCATTTACAGTGTATGGATACATAATAAGGGAATAATGTTTAGTGCAAGGTAAAGCCAGCAAAGTCCGATCAAGGATAGTCCGTGGGTCATCAAAGAGGTAGATAGTAGTCCAGCACTGATATCTGGTTGTGGTTGGACGGTTCAGTTGCCTGATAACAGCTGGGAAGAAACTGTCCCTGAATCTGCAGGTGTGCGTTTGTTTTCACACTTCTGTACCTCTTGCCTGATGGGAGAGGGAAGAAGAGGGAGTGGCCCTGCCTCAACTGCTTTTACCAGGTTCTCCTCAACTTCGTGTTCAAAAATGTATTTAATACACGTAACCTCCTATTGCCAGAGTGTTCAGGGTTGGAACGCCAGGCGCTTGTGGGTTTTCATTCTCCGGGTTTGTTTCGCGTGTGCTGTTGGCGCCAAGCATGAGTGATTCACCTGCCATCTAATCACAGCCCCACCTTATGCGCATCAGTTGTATGCTATATTTTGCCAATTCCTGCCAAAACAGAAAGTTTCAGTGATGTCTGGTGTTCGGTCGGTTTGCGCAAATATGGATAAATCTGCAAAATAGAAAAGACTGCACAGCTGTAACAAGCAATGGGAAGCAAAAAAGACGTGGGCTAAGGCCTTCTGTACTTTATGCCGTCGGGAATTTGTCCCTCGTTTTTGACCTTTTCTCCCTTATTTGGCAGTGAGAATGTTGGCAACCCTCGGTCTGAGTCACCTGAAGTGTGTCTGTCATTCTCTTGTATCTCGTCTTGCCAGCATCTGTCGTTCCTTGTGTCTCCATTGAATGATGTCCCTCAGCTGTTGGGAGAGGCAAATAGGAGCGCGGTTAAGGCAAATGTTGGATCAGCCATGATGTTGTAGATCCAAGAGACTTGGGCTGATCTAAACGTCTCTTAAACGCCGCTATCGTGGCTGCCTCCACCACGTAGCTGCAGCACGTTCCAGGCACACACCACCCTCTGTGTAAAAATAACTTGCCCCGCACATCTCCATTAAACTTCCCCCCTCTCACCAAAGAAGCTGTGCCCTCTAGTATTTGATCCCTTATCAAATTGGTCATTTGGTCTCCTAATTTGAGGAACAACATCCTTGTGATTGGGGCAGTGCAGCGTAGGTTCACGAGATTGATCCCTGGGACGGCAGGACTGTATATATGTGGAAAGATTGAAAAAACTAGGCTTGTATTCACTGGAGTTTAGAAGGACGAGGGGAGAATCTTATAGAAACATATAAAATTATAAAAGGACTGGACAAGCTAGATGCAGGAAAAATGTTCCCAATGTTGGGCAAGTCCAGAACCAGGGGCCACAGTCTTAGAATAAAGGGGAGGTCATTTAAGACTGAGGTGAGAAAAAACTTTTTCACCCAGAGAGTTGTGAATTTATGGAATTCCCTTCCACAGAGGGCAGTGGAGGCCAATTCAATGGATGGATTTAAGAGAGAGTTAGATAGAGCTCTAGGGGTTAGTGGAGTCAAGGGATATGGGGAGAAGGCAGGCACGGGTTATTGATTGGGGATGATCAGCCATGTTCACATTGAATTGCGGTGCTGGCTCGAAGGGCCGAATGGCCTCCTCCTGCACCTATTTTCTGTTTCTATGATTGTCTTTCTGCTGACAGGTTAGCACGCAACAAAAGCTTTTCACTGAACATGGGCAAAATAAACACCGAGCTGAATGGATGCCTGCAGGGAATCGCTCGTGTTTGAAGGAGTTAATTTATTGGTAAAGTTACGATGTCAGCTCTGGGAGTTTATTTTCATGCAGAGAATTGTCGGGGACGGGATCGCTGCCAATCACGGTGACAGGAGAGGTGTTTGAGATGCTCATTAATCACAGGGAGAGTTGGGAGGCTAATTGTGGAGGAAACAAGTACAGTCACGCCACACACACGTCCAACAGGTTGTGCAAAGAGACAAACATCACAGTGAGACATAGTGTTGGTACACAATGTTATAATAGTGTAGGATCTACTCAATCCCACGACAGACAGCAAAGAACAAACGACACATAGCTGGGACAGACATCAGGTGTTTATTCTGGAAGCCCCTTTTACCTACATCCTCACCAATCATAACCCGTGTGCAGAGAAGGCCAATTAGATTATTATCTAAATGGTGTTAAGTTGGGAAAACGGGTTATTGATAGGGGATGATCAGCCATGATCACAATGAATGGTGGTGCTGGCTCAAAGGGCCAAATGGCCTCCTGCACCTATTGTCTATGTTTCTATGTTTCTATCTGTGTCTCTCACAGTTGTATACACTGTCAAGTCCCTTAAAGGGACCTCTGATCTTCTGGGGGGTAATGTTTAAAAATATTTTAACATTTCCACCCTATGAATAAAGTGGCCTCTACAAATGCCTCTCGTTATTAAATTAATGATGTTCTTCTCCAGGGTGACTTTGGGAAAGGATCTTGGGATTTATCTACGAAAGAACTGCAGATGCTGGAAAAATCGAAGGTAGACAAAAATGCTGGAGAAACTCAGCGGGTGAGGCAGCATCTATGGAGCGAAGGAATAGGTAACGTTTTGGGTCGAGACCCTTCGCTCCATAGATGCTGCCTCACCCGCTGAGTTCCTACAGCATTTTTGTCTCCCATTGGACTTATTGGCACGGTCTCACCAACATCTTTAGTACATTTTTCTTCAATTAATTTCATTTAATTCCTCATTCTTGCTAGACGTTATTTCTTGTGAATTCCCAGCTGTTTGTGTGGGCATAATTCTTCCTCTTTTCACACCACTTCCTATCTTTTGACACCATTTGTATGTTTCACACAAGGGCATTATGGTGGGGCAGCAGTAGAGTTGCTGCCTCACAGCGCCAGACACTAGTAAGATTAAACGAGAACTTACCAGTTTGAAGTTTGATCTTTATTTATGAGGAGTTACGTTGAGGGATTACGTGAAGAACCCGCCAGCCCGCATGCGCGTCAATCTTCAAAGCAGCGGTGTGGAATCACAGATAACAGTTGATGAACTGAGTATAGTAAGATTCGAGAAACTAGAACTACCAGCTGACCTTTATGAGAGAGGGTTGGGAGCGGAGGGCACGTAATCCCTCAACATAACTCCTCATAAAATACAGATCAAACTTCAAACTACTAAGTTCTCATTTAATCTTACTATTTTACTTCGGAGTCACGTGAGTGACTACATGAAGATTTCAAAGCTTTGTGATTTCATGCCGTGGAAACGAGTCCATGCATCACTCACTGCATCAATTGACCAAGGATGAGTGAACGTTAATAATTCATTCAGACATGACATAGATTTAGACATGCTGATGCTTTTTAATGAACAAAAATGACTATAGTACCCCTCTCATCTGGGAGGAAACTATAAACAGAACTAAAAATAGAGTTGGCAAATACCCCCGGACTGGCAATGGGTTTGTTATAAAATGTTTGGAAAGATCGTTCGTTTGACCATCCTGCAGTCGCTAGGATGTGGTACAGCGGAACGTCCATAACCCTGCTGCTGAACTTGTTGCAGCCCTGGTGGAGTGAGATTTAAAAATGTCAGTGTTCAGACCTGCACAAGCCCAAACCTGTTTAACCACCTGGAGATGGTCTATACTGATACCTTCTTATGAGGTTTTATGTAACTAACAAACATTGCTAGATCAGTGCCCCTAAGGCTCTAAGTGACCTTCACTTCGTATTGTAGTAGATATGACCACACACAACCAAAGGTCCATGGGGTATGCCCAAAATCTAGTTTAAGACCTGATGCCCCTGGTCTGCTCCGTTTGACTAAGCCATGAACATAAATTGTTATTTTGCCTGCAGATGTAACCATTCTGTCTAGTCGCAGCTTATGCAATGGCTGGACCCGTTGCGCTGAACCAGCACCATGAGCATAACCACTTTGTAATTGAGTTTGACTAAAGGACAGGGATGTAGCTGGAGCCCACCGGCGAAGCAGTGTCAGCACAACGTTAACATCCCATATCTCTGTGTACCTGGGCCTGGGAGGTTTGAGTTCAAGATACCCTTCATGAATCTAGATATCAGAGGGTGAGACCCAACAGAGTGGGTCCCGCTCCCTGCAGAAAATATGATGAGAAGGTACGTTTGGCACAGTTAATGGTACTATAACTTAATTTTTGTCAAAGACCCATTCGAAAATGAACTCCCAGACATCAGTTATTCGTGCCGTATATATGTAAATTAGTATTTAAGCAAAATACTTCCCATCTCCTGATGACGAAAAGTACTGCTTATCTGGTGTTATCTCTGCAATCTGCAGTGAGCACGTCCATGGTTCGGCCTAACAACCCGAGCCTGCAGGAACAGTCTTTTCAGAGTCTGCAAGTCAATGAATTGATTTTATCATGCATAGATGGTTGCCCGAGTCATGGGCTGAAAAAGCAATTCTATGTTAGAAATAACCATATAAGGTTCTATTCTCAATCCCAACATCAGCGGGAACCATGGCTGCATAGGCCAGTCACTACAAAAAATGAATGATGCGGGATTTTGCTGAACATTTTGCAACCCGACGGATGAGGCAAAATGGAGGAAGACATTCCTCCCCAGTGCAGCGAGAATGCATCTATCGCTTCTGCCATGCCACACACACACACATATATATATATATATATATTTTTTTCCTTCTCTTTTTGCAACTGTTGATTGAGCCTGGATGCAAACATCTCGATCTTTAGTGTTCCATGAGCCACCAAGTAATTGATACTTTGTGATCCATCATACATTCTGCTTTGACATTGATTTTACGTGATGATACACCAGTGCCAAATGAGGTTAGGTAAACTATCACCGGATACTTTGACTTGATTGCACCCATGTGATTAACATATGACACCACTAAAGTGTATCAACTTGGATTTGCGCATGCAGCTTATGCATATTCGCACAAAAACCGTTAACCATTAGAATGCACCTCGTGTCTATAGGTAGTTGATACCATATAACTGGAGAATTGGTTACTCATGCAAATCCCATCACCTCCGTAACTATAGATGGTATTAGTAAATTCCCATCTTGAGCTCTAGAAACATAGAAACATAGAACATAGGTGCAGGAGTAGAGGCCATTCGGCCCTTCGAGCCTGCACAACCATTCAATATGATCATGGCTGATCATCCAACTCAGTATCCTGTACCTGCCTTCTCTCCATACCCCCTGATCCCTTTAACCACAAGGGCCACATCTAACTCCCTCTTAAATATAGCCAACGAACTGGCCTCAACTACGCTCTGAAGCAGAGAACTCCACAGAAAAATGTTTTTCTCATCTCGGTCCTAAAAGATTTCCCTCTTATCCTTAAACTGTGACCCCTTGTTCTGGACTTCCCCAACATCGGGAACAATCTTACTGCATCTAGCCTGTCCAACCCCTTAAGAATTTTGTAAGTTTCTATAAGATCCCTCATCAGTCTTCTAAATTCTGGCAAGTACAAGCCGAGTCTATCCAGTCTTTCTTCATATGAAAGTCCTGACATCCCAGGAATCAGTCTGGTGAACCTTCTCTGTACTCCCTCTATGGCAAGAATGCCTTTCCTCAGATTAGGAGACCAAAACTCTACGCAATACTCCAGGTGTGGTCTCACCAAGACCCTGTACAACTGCAGTAGAACCTCCCTGCTCCTATACTCAAATCCTTTTGCTATGAATGCTAACATACCATTCGCTTTCTTCACTGCCTGCTGCACCTGCATGCCTATTTCAATGACTGGTGTACCATGACACCCAGGTCTCGTTGCATCTCCCCTAATCGGCCAGCATTCAGATCATCTTCAGTTTGTAATATAACTGTAGATTTTCTGACGAAGGCTAGTGGAGCAATGCTAAATACTGATCGTCCACCATAGTGACTTTCATGGAGGTAAATAACGAGAGCTACTTACCAGCATCTCTAACTCCAGGTCCCTTACCTTTGCTGGAGTTCCAGCGAAATTTCATTCGCAGACTCTGTCCATGTTGTAATGTCCATTAGATCGCTGATGCTGCTGACCAACTTCTCTTGTAGTGGCTAGTCCGTCTCTGACGGAGCAGCAATTTTACAGGCAAAGCACCACTCTCCCTCATGTGATTGTGCATTATGCATTAAGCATGGGACCCCGGCACATAGTCACATAGACACTCGTTTAGAATGGGAGTAATTGCACCTGAACCAGGTGTCACCATGCGTCTCCTCAATTTGTCTGTGCATGCCTGTGTACCAAGCATGTTTTGCGACTCCATCTCCCATGGTCTTATAATATAGATGGCTCCATCGTCATCCTTTATAGATCCGAATGGGAGGACTTATGCAACCTGAACCAGGAGCTGCCTCAGGCATGTGTGCATGTATTTTAGCACCATCTCCATCACTGCGCTCAACCGAGTGGGAGGAATGGCAACCCTGAACCAGGCTTTGCTTCAGGCAAATGTGCATACTCCTGTAGCACTCTCTCTACCACTCCTTAACTAGCGTAGGCTGTCGCCAGGTTAACTAGCGTAGGTTGTCACCAGGTTAACTAGTGTAGGTTGTCGCCAGGTTAACTAGTGTAGGTTGTCGCCAGGTTAACTAGTGTAGGTTGTCGCCAGGTTAACTAGTGTAGGTTGTCACCAGGTTAACTAGTGTAGGTTGTCGCCAGGTTAACTAGTGTAGGTTGTCGCCAGGTTAACTAGTGTAGGTTGTCGCCAGGTTAACTAGTGTAGGTTGTTGCCAGGTTAACTAGTGTAGGTTGTCGCCAGGTTAACTAGTGTAGGTTGTTGCCAGGTTAACTAGTGTAGGCTGTTGCCAGGTTAACTAGTGTAGGCTGTTGCCAGGTTAACTAGTGTAGGTTGTCGCCAGGTTAACTAGTGTGGGTTGTCGCCAAGTGACGTACGTTGTCGCTGGCGCTGACTTCCATTTTTTTTGTTGTTAAAGAAATGATTCTATTTCAAATTTTATGTCAAAGGGGGAGACTAGTCGCCGGTTGTTCGGTGACCTGCTATGACCAAGACAGTCGCCTAAAAATAGCCTAAGTGGGACAGGCCCATTATTAAGTCAAAAATCAAGAGTGTTTTTTAGCGACTGTCGCCGATTCTGCTGGGTCTGCTGGGACCAGGGTTGTGTCTGCTGGGACCAGCGGTGGGTCTGCTGGGACCAGGGTTGTGTCTGATGGGACCAGCGGTGGGTCTGATGGGACCAGGGTTGTGTCTGCTGGGACCAGGGTCGTGTCTGATGGGACCAGCGGTGGGTCTGATGGGACCAGGGTTGTGTCTGCTGGGACCAGGGTCGTGTCTGATGGGACCAGCGGTGGGTCTGATGGGACCAGGGTTGTGTCTGCTGGGACCAGGGTCGTGTCTGATGGGACCAGCGGTGGGTCTGATGGGACCAGGGTTGTGTCTGCTGGGACCAGGGTCGTGTCTGATGGGACCAGCGGTGGGTCTGCTGGGACCAGGGTTGGGTCTGCTGGGACCAGGGTTGGGTCTGCTATTGTCACTGGAACCAGTGGTGGGTCTGCTGGGACCAGGGTCGTGTCTGCTGGGACTGCTGCTGGGACCAGGGTTGTGTCTGCTGGGACCAGGGTCGTGTCTGATGGGACCAGCGGTGGGTCTGCTGGGACCAGGGTTGGGTCTGCTGGGACCAGGGTTGGGTCTGCTATTGTCACTGGAACCAGTGGTGGGTCTGCTGGGACCAGGGTTGTGTCTGCTGGGACCAGGGTTGTGTCTGCTGGGACCAGGGTCGTGTCTGATGGGACCAGCGGTGGGTCTGCTGGGACCAGGGTTGTGTCTGATGGGACCAGGGTTGGGTCTGCTGGGACCAGCGGTGGGTCTGGTGGAGGTGCTGGGACCAGCAGTGGGTCTGCTGGAGTTGCTGGGGCCAGGGTTGGGTCTGCTGGAGGTGCTGGGACCAGCAGTGGGTCTGCTGGAGGTGCTGGGACCAGGGTTGGGTCTGCTGGGACCAGCAGTGGGTCAACTGGGACTAGGGTTGTGTCTGATGGGACCAGGGTTGTGTCTGATGGGACTAGCGGTGGGTCTGCTGGGACCAGCGGTGGGTCTGCTGGAGGTGCTGGGACCAGCAGTGGGTCTGCTGGAGTTGCTGGGGCCAGCGGTGGGTCTGCTGGAGGTGCTGGGACCAGCAGTGGGTCTGCTGGAGGTGCTGGGGACCAGGGTTGGGTCTGCTGGAGGTGCTGGGACCATGGTTGGGTCTGCTGGGACCAGGGTTGGGTCTGGTGGAGGTGCTGGGACCAGCAGTGGGTCTGGTGGAGGTGCTGGGACCAGCAGTGGGTCTGCTGGAGGTGCTGGGACCAGCGGTGGGTCTGGTGGAGGTACTGGGACCAGCAGTGGGTCTGCTGGAGGTGCTGGGACCAGGGTTGGGTCTGCTGGAGGTGCTGGGACCAGGGTTGGGTCTGGTGGAGGTGCTGGGACCAGGAGTGGGTCTGCTGGAGGTGCTGGGACCAGGGTTGGGTCTGCTGGAGGTGCTGGGACCAGGGTTGGGTCTGGTGGAGGTGCTGGGACCAGCAGTGGGTCTGCTGGAGGTGCTGGGACCAGGGTTGGGTCTGCTGGAGGTGCTGGGACCAGGGTTGGGTCTGGTGGAGGTGCTGGGACCAGCAGTGGGTCTGCTGGAGGTGCTGGGACCAGGGTTGGGTCTGCTGGAGGTGCTGGGACCAGGGTTGGGTCTGGTGGAGGTGCTGGGACCAGCAGTGGGTCTGCTGGAGGTGCTGGGACCAGGGGTGGGTCTGCTGGAGGTGCTGGGACCAGGGTTGGGTCTGGTGGAGGTGCTGGGACCAGCAGTGGGTCTGCTGGAGGTGCTGGGACCAGGGTTGGGTCTGCTGGAGGTGCTGGGACCAGGGTTGGGTCTGGTGGAGGTGCTGGGACTAGGAGTGGGTCTGGGAGGTGCTGGGACCAGGGTTGGGTCTGCTGGAGGTGCTGGGACCAGGGTTGGGTCTGGTGGAGGTGCTGGGACCAGCAGTGGGTCTGCTGGAGGTGCTGGGACCAGGGTTGGGTCTGCTGGAGGTGCTGGGACCAGGGTTGGGTCTGGTGGAGGTGCTGGGACCAGCAGTGGGTCTGCTGGAGGTGCTGGGACCAGGGTTGGGTCTGCTGGAGGTGCTGGGACCAGGGTTGGGTCTGCTGGAGGTGCTGGGACCAGGGTTGGGTCTGGTGGAAGTGCTGGGACCCTTTGCTGGAACTTGCTGGAAGGAAGTCACAATGCAGCTTTATGGGACTTTGGTCAGGCTGCATATGGAGTAGTGTGTGCAGTTCTGGTCGCTCCCATTACAGGAAGGATGTGGTGGCTTTGGAGAGGGTGCAGAGGAGGTTTACCAGAATGATGCCTGGATTAGAGAGTTTCAGCTACAAGCACTTGGATTGTTTTCTCATTACGACAGAAATTGAGGGAAGATTTGATATAAATATGTAATATGTTGATATATGGATAGGGTGGACAGAGCAAAGAGGTCCTTCTGCAGTTGTACAGAGCCCTAGTGAGACCACACCTAGAGTATTGTGTGCAGTTTTGGTCCCCTAATTTGAGGAAGGACATTTTTGCTATTGAGGAAGTGCAGCGTAGGTTTACAAGGTGAATTCCCGGGATGGCGGGACTGTCATATGCTGAGAGAATGGAGCAGCTGGGCTTGTATACTCTGGAGTTTAGAAGGATGAGAGGGTATCTTATTGAAACATATGATTGTTAAGGGTTTGGACACGCTAGAGGCAGGAAACATGTTCCCGATGTTGGGGGAGTCCAGAACCAGGGGCCGCAGTTTAAGAATAAGGAGTAAGCCATTTAGAACGTAGACGAGGAAACACTTTTTCTCACAGAGAGTGGTGAGAGGAAACACTTTTTCTCACAGAGAGTGGTGAGTCTGTGGAATTCTCTGCCTCAGAGGGCGGTGGAGGCCGGTTCTCTGGATACTTTCAAGAGACAGCTAGATAGGGCTCTTAAAAATAGCGGAGTCAGGGGATATGAGGAGAAGGCAGGAACGGGGTACTGATTGGGGATGATCAGCCATGATCACGTTGAATGGCGGTGCTGGCTCGAAGGGCCAAATGGCCTACTCCTGCACCTATTGTCTATTGTCTATTTATTGAAATGTCCAACACTAGAGAGCATAACTTTAAAGTGAGAGGGGAATGTGGGGGGTGGGGGGGGCAGGTTTTTACACAGAGGATGGTGGGGCCTGGAGTGGTGGTGAAGGCAGATATGATAGTGGTGTTAAAGTGGCTTTTAGACAGGCGCATGGATATGCAGGGACTGGAGGGATATGGATCATGTGCAGGCAGAGGAGATCAGTTTTACATGACGTCAGGTTTAGCACGGACATTGTGGGCCGAAGGGCCTGTTTGTGCACTGGACTGCTCAGTGTTTGTGTCTCTGTGTTTGACATTTTCTCTGCGTGCTATCAGCCGTGGTCCATTCACATCCCAGCCCGGGGACTGTAGAGACCACCCACCAGAGACGTATATCCAGTGACGTGTCCTCTGTTTCTCTTTGTATCCCAAGCTGCAGACGGACTCCACAGGAAGAGCCTTCTGGACGAGCTGACGGATTACACATTTGTGTTCCCGTACGTGGTCTCTGGGAAGAGGAAGCGGAGTCTAGCGACTGTTCCCCAGGTAATTCCTCCGTCAGTTTCCACAGTCGGAGGAACGGGCTTCGACCCACCTGCCTCGGGAAGCCCCCTGGCACAAAGTTCAGTTTAGAGGTCCAGCACGGAAACAGGCCCTTGGACCCACCAAGTCCGCATCGACCAGCGATCCCCGCACGCTAATGGGCGTGTCCCACTTACGCGACTGCCGGCACCCGTCATAGGTTGTTGTAGGTCGCCAAAACATTTCACCATGTTGAAAATCCAGCAGCGACCAGAACAAGGTACGACTCTTTGGGCGACTACTCACGACCGTACAGGCTTCACCCCGCGATATGTCGACAGGGTGTCGCCTGTATGGTCGTGAGTCGTCTCCTAAGTCGCCCAAAGAGTCGTAGCGTCGTTCTGGTCACCGCTGGATTTTCAACATGTTGAACATTTTCGGCGACCTGCAAAGACCTATGACGGATGCTGACAAAAGTCGCGTAAGTGGGACATGCCCATTACACCAGCGACAATGTTTACACTCATTAAGCCAATTAACCCACAAACCCGCACGTCTTTGGAGTATTGGAGGAAACCGGAGCACCTGGAGAAAACCCACGCAGGTCACGGGGAGAACGTACAAACTCCATACAGACTGCACCCGTAGACGGGATGGAACACGGGTCTCCAGCGCTGCATTCGCTGTAAGGCAGCAACTCTACCGCTGTGCCACAGTGACATTAGGCAGAGAGTCACACAGCTGAGTGTTTGTCGGCACTGGGCCTGTACTCGCTGGAGTTTAGAATAATGAGGGAGGACCTCATTGAAACATACAGAATAGTGAAAGGCCTGGATAGAGTAGATGTGGAGAGGATGTTTCCACTAGTGGGAGAGTCGAGGACTAGAGATCATAGTCACAGAATTAAAGGACGTCTTTTAGGAAAGAGATGAGGGGGAATTTCTTCAATCAGAGGGTGGTGAATCTGTGGAATTACTTGCCACAGAAGGCTGTGGAGGCCAAGGCAGTGGATATTTTTAAGGCAGAGATAGATAGATTGTTAATTAGTACAGGTGTCATGGATTTATGAAAGGTAAATCATGTCTGACGAATCTTATAGAATTTTTCGAGGATGTAACTAGTAGCGTGGATAGGGGAGAACCAGTGGATGCGGTGTATCTGGACTTCCAGAAGGCTTTCGACAAGGTCCCACATAAGAGATTAGTGTACAAACTTAAAGCACAAGGCATTGGGGGTTCAGTATTGATGTGGATAGAGAACTGGCTGGCAAACAGGAAGCAAAGGGTAGGAGTAAACGGGTCCTTTTCACAATGGCAGGCAGTGACTAGTGGGGTACCCCAAGGCTCAGTGCTGGGACCCCAGCTATTTACAATATATATTAATGATCTGGATGAGGGAATTGAAGGCAATATCTCCAAGTTTGCGGATGACACTAAGCTGGGGGGCAGTGTTAGCTGTGAGGAGGATGCTAGGAGACTGCAAGGTGACTTGGATAGGCTGGGTGAGTGAGCAAATGTTTGGCAGATGCAGTATAATGTGGATAAATGTGAGGTTATCCATTTTGGTGGCAAAAACGGGAAAAGCAGACTATTATCTAAATGGTGGCCGATTGGGAAAGGGGGAGATGCAGCGAGACCTGGGTGTCATGGTACACCAGTCATTGAAGGTAGGCATGCAGGTGCAGCAGGCAGTAAAAAGAAAGCGAATGGTATGTTAGCTTTCATTGCAAAAGGATTTGAGTATAGGAGCAGGGAGGTTCTACTGCAGTTGTACAGGGTCTTGGTGAGACCACACCTGGAGTATTGCGTACAGTTTTGGTCTCCAAATCTGAGGAAGGACATTATTGCCATAGACGGAGTGCAGAGACGGTTCACCAGACTGATTCCTGGGATGTCAGGACTGTCTTATGAAGAAAGACTGGATAGACTTGGTTTATACTCTCTAGAATTTAGGAGATTGAGAGGGGATCTTATAGAAACTTACAAAATTCTTAAGGGGTTGGACAGGCTAGATGCAGGAAGATTGTTCCCGATGTTAGGGAAGTCCAGGACAAGGGGTCACAGCTTAAGGATAAGGGGGAAATCCTTTAAAACCGAGATGAGAAGAACTTTTTTCACACAGAGAGTGGAGAATCTCTGGAACTCTCTGCCACAGAGGGTAGTTGAGGCCAGTTCATTGGCTATATTTAAGAGGGAGTTAGATGTGGCCCTTGTGGCTAAGGGGATCAGGGGGTATGGAGAGAAGGCAGGTGCGGGATACTGAGTTGGATGATCAGCCATGATCATATTGAATGGCGGTGCAGGCTCGAAGGGCCGAATGGCCTACTCCTGCACCTAATTTCTATGTTTCTATGTCATGGGGAGAAGGCAGGAGAATGAGGTTAGGAGGGAGAGATAGATCAGCCATGAATGAATCGGTTATTAGATTATGAGCTTAGGGGCACAGTAACAGGCCCTTTGGGCTACACGGCCTCAGCAAGGCCAGCAGCATAGTCAAGGACCAGTCTCACCGCTGCTCACTCTCTCTTCTCCCCATTCCCATCAGGCAAGTGGTACAGAAGTGTGAAAACACACACCTCCAGATTTGGGGGCAGTTTCTTCAAAGCTGTTATCAGGCAACTGAACCATCCTATCAACAACTAGAGAGCGGTCTGGACCTCCCATCCACTTCATTGGAGACCCTCGGACTATCTTAAGTACTCCAGGTGTGGTCTCACCAAGTACAACTGCAGTAGAACCTCCCTACTCCTATACTCAAATCCTTTTGCAATGAAAGCTAACATACCATTTGCTTTCTTCACTGCCTGCTGCACCTGCATGCCTACTTTCAATGACTGGTGTACCATGACACCCAGGTCTCGTTGCATCTCCCCTTTTCCTAATCGGCCACCATTCAGATAATAATGGTGACCACCATGTCCCAGCTACACTAGTCCCGCCTGCCTGTGTTTGGCCCTTATCTCTCTAAACCTGTCCCATCCATGTACTTGTCAAGTGGCTTAAATGTTGATATCATTCCCACCTCACCTGCCACCCCTGGCAGGTCATTCTATATATTCACCACTCTTTGTGTGAAAACGTTGACCCTCAGGTTCCTATTTAATCTGCCCCTTCTCACCTTAAATTACAGACCTGTGAGTTTATGTGGTAGGCAGGTTACTGGAGGGTATTCTGTGGTTGAGGATATACATGCATTTAGATAGACAAGGACTGATTAGGGATAGCCAGCATGGTTTTGTACATGGGAGGTCTTTTCCCATAAATCTTATTCTGTTTTTTAAGATATGACCAAAAAGGTTGATGAGGGCAGAGCTGTAGATGTTGTGTACATGGACTTCAGTAAGGGGTTCGACAAGGTGCCACATGGTAGGCTGCTCTGGAAGGTTAACGGCAAGGGTTGCAAGGAGAGATTTATTATATAAAGTAAGTAAGTAAGTTTATTGGTCACGTATTCACATACAAGGAATCTGCCTTGGTGCTCCGCTCACAAGTAACAACATGACATACAATGACAGTTACGAATGACTCAGAAAACACAACATTAATAATAATAAAACATTCATGATAAAACACCATTGATCAAGCATGTGAACCAACAAAATACCAGATCAAAGGGAGATAAAAAGTGGATAAAAACTGTTTTTATGTCTGGCTGTGGCAGCTTTGACAATCCAGAGTTGCCTTCCAGAGGGAAGTGACAAAGAGTTTGTGGCGTTTGAGGTGAGAGGGGTCAGAGACGCTCGCTTCCTGGCCCTTGTAGTGTACAGTTCATCAATGGAGGGAAGGTTGCAGCCAATAATCTTCTCTGCTGATTGGACGATTCACTGCAGCCTCCAGGTGTCGTGCTTGGTGGCTGAGCCAAACCAGACCATGATGGGGGAGGTGAGAACAGACTCTACGAAGGCCGTGTAGAATTGGACCATCATTGCCTGTGGCAGATTGTGCTTCCTCAGCTACCGCAGGAAGTACATCCTCTGTTGTGCCTTTTTGACTGTGGAGTCGATGGTAGCCCCCCACTTAAGGTCCTTGGAGATGATGGTTCCCAGGAACTTAAAATACTCCACAGATGTGACTGTGGTGTTGTTGATGGTGAGTGGGGTGAGGGGAGGGGGGCTCTCCTAAAGTCTACAATCAATTCCACTGTCGTAAGAGCATTGAGCTCTAGGTTGTTGCTACAGCACCAGGACGCCAGCTGTGACACTTCCTGTCTGTAGGCAGATTCCTCCCCATCCTGGATCAGTCCAATCAGCGTTGTGTCATCCGCAAACTTGAGAAGCTTGACAGAGGTGTCTGTGGAGGTGCAGTTGTTGATGTAGAGAGAGTAGAGGAGAGAGTACGCAGCCTTGCATATTGTATATTAATGATTTGGACGAGGAGATTGAAGGTTTTGTGGCCACGTTTGCGGATGACACGAAAATAGGTGGAGGGGCAGGTAGTGTAGAGAAAGCAGGGACTCTGCAGAAGGACTTGGACAGGTTGGGAGAGTGGGCAGAGAAGTGGCAGATGGAATATAGTGTAGCAAAGATTCATGCATTTTGGTAGTAGGAATAAAGGTGTAGACTATTTTCTAATTGGGGAGAGAATTCAGAAATCAGAGGTGCAAAGGGACTTGGGAGCTGGTGCAGGATTCCTAAAAGGTTCATCTGCAAGTTTAATCGGTAGTAAAGAAAGCAAACTCAATGCTAGCATTTATTTCAAGACGGCTTGTATACAAAAACAGATATGTAATGTTGAGGCTCTATTAGGCACTGGGAGGCTGCATTTGGAATATTGTGAGCAATTCTGGGCACCATATCTGAGGAAGGATGTGCTGGCTCTGGAGAGGGTCCAGAGGAGGTTTGGCGGCACTGAGCCTGTACTCGCTGGAGTTTAGTGAAAGGCTTGAATATAGTCACAGGTAGGACGTACAAACTCCGTACAGACAGCACCCGTAGTCGGGATGGAACACGGGTCCCCAGCGCTGCATTCGCTGTAAGGCAGCAACTCTACCGCTGTGCCACCGTGACATTAGGCAGAGAGTCACAGCTGAGTGTTTGTCGGCACTGGGCCTGTACTCGCTGGAGTTTAGAATAATGAGGGAGGAACGTCATTGAAACGTACAGAATAGTGAAAGGCCTGGATAGAGCGGATGTGGAGAGGATGTTTCCACTAGTGAGAGAGTCGAGGACTAGAGATTATAGCCGCAGAATTTAAGAACGTTCCTTTAGGAAGGAGATGAGGAGGAATTTTGCTAACCAGAAAGTGGTGAATCTGTGGAATTCATTGCCACAGAAGGCTATGGAGGCTGTCATTGCAGACATAGATAGATTCTTGATCAGCATGGGTGTCAGGAATTATGGGGAGAAGCCAGAAGAATGGGGTTGAGAGGTAAATCAGTCATGATTGAATGATGGAGTAGACTTGATGGGCCGATTGGCCTAATTCTGCTCCTATCACAGGAAGTTCTGAAGGTACATTGAAATTCCTTCTCTGTAGAAGGTGTGGTAAATTGGATTAGTAAGTATGCAGATGATACCAAGATAGGGGGTGTTGTGGATAATGAAGAGGATTTCCAAAGTCTACAGAGTGATTTAGGCCATTTGGAAAAATGGGCTGAAAGATGGCAGATGGAGTTTAATGCTGATAAATGTGAGGTGCTACACCTTGGCAGGACAAATCAAAATAGGACGTACATGGTAAATGGTAGGGAATTGAAGAATACAGTTGAACAGAGGGATCTGGGTATAACCGTGCATAGTTCCTTGAAGGTGGAATCTCATATAGATAGGGTGGTAAAGAAAGCTTTTGGTATGCTAGCCTTTATAAATCAGAGCATTGAGTATAGAAGCTGGGATGTAATGTTAAAATTGTACAAGGCATTGGTGAGACCAAATCTGGAGTATGGGGTACAATTTTGGTCGCCAAATTATAGGAAGGATGTCAACAAAATAGAGAGAGTACAGAGGAGATTTACTAGAATGTTGCCTGAGTTTCAACAACTAAGTTACAGAGATAGGTTGAATAAGTTAGGTCTTTATTCTCTGGAGCGCAGAAGGTTAAGGGGGGACCTGATAGAGGTCTTTAAAATGATGAGAGGGATAGACAGAGTTGATGTGGACAAGCTTTTCCCTTTGAGAATAGGGAAGATTCAAACAAGAGGACATGACTTCAGAATTAAGGGACAGAAGTTTAGGGGTAATATGAGGGGGAACTTCTTTACGCAGAGAGTGGTGGCGGTGTGGAATGAGCTCCCAGTGGAAGTGGTGGAGGCAGGTTCATTGGTATCATTTAAAAATAAATTGGATAGGCATATGGATGAGAAGGGAATGGAGGGTTATGGTACGAGTGCAGGCAGGTGGGACTAAGGGGAAAAACATTTGTTCGGCATGGACTTGTAGGGCCGAGATGGCCTGTTTCCGTGCTGTAATTGTTATATGGTTATATGGTTATATGGTTAAACATTATAGTTTCACAGAGTGCTGGAGTAACTCAGCGGGTCAGGCAGCATCTGTGGAGAACATGGATAGGTGACGTTTCACAGAGTGCTGGAGTAACTCAGCGGGTCAGGCAGCATCTGTGGAGAACATGGATAGGTGACGTTTCACAGAGTGCTGGAGTAACTCAGCGGGTCAGGCAGCATCTGTGGAGAACATGGATAGGTGACGTTTCACACAGTGCTGCAGTAACTCAGTGGGTCAGGCAGCATCTGTGGAGAACATGGATAGGTGACGTTTCGGTTTGGGACATGTTGTACAAGGTGGATTACACCGAGACAGTTGCCATGTTCCTGGCGCCATCTTGCATCCTTCAAGTTTCAAACTGCTTAAAGTCTCATCTCAGCCTGAAGGCCCGTTGTCCTGGCGACGGCACTGGGTTGGGGTTGCTGGGGTTGGCCTGGCCTGGCCATGTTGTCGATGTTCTCCATCGCACCTTCCCCAGTTACTGCCTCAATAGACAATAGACAATAGGTGCAGGAGTAGGCTATTCGGCCCTTCGAGCCAGCACCGCTATTCAATGTGATCATGGCTAATCATCCACAATCAGTACCAATGTTGTGATGGTCTCTACCCCCACCTCCCCGTCAGGCAGCGAGACCAGGATCCAGTCCTTACCCCAACCCCCCTGTGGGGAAAAGTCCTTCAGCTGAGCGGAGCTGAGGGGCTTGTGTGAGGGTTCACCCCCCCAATGCCCAGTGGGGGTGACCGGGGAGAGGGCAGCCACTGACCATGTGCTTTGTTACAGGGCACGTACCCAGAGCACGTCAGCATCATGGTGGAGGTCCCGGGGGAGCGGCTGATCCTGGACCTTCGTCGCAACACGTGAGTGAACACGGCTGTTCAGTGGGTGGGTGACACTGTGTAAACATGGCTGCGGAGGCGGGTGGGGAACACGTGTGTGCGGCTCCTGCCCACGTGACACAGGCCCTTCGGCCCCACTCGGCCATGCCGACCAACACGCCTCATCTACTCTAACTGCGTTTGGCCCATATCCCTCTCAACCTGTCGGATCCATGTACCTGTCCAAATGTATTTTAAAAACCTCGACCCGGAATGTCACCCATTCCTTCCCTCCAGAGATGCTGCCTGTCCTGCTGAGTTATTCCAGCATGTTGTGTCTATCTTTGGTATTTTCAATGTTGTTACATTTCTTGATCAACTACCTCCTCTGGCAGCTTGTTCCATTCACCACGCTCTGTGTGGAAAAAGTTGCCCCTCAGGTTCCTGTTGAATCTCTCCCCCCTACCTTGTCAATCGACAATAGGTGCGGGAGGAGGCCATTTGGCCCTTCGAGCCAGCACCGCCATTCCTCTGGGGTTTTCATCCAGGTCGGGTCGGGGGTGGGGGGGTACCATGTAATCCCGTGTTACCTACTCCATGGTCGGATAGTCGGTGACTAAACCGTCTCCCCCACCTGGTTTGCCAGGTGAGGAGGGGGCTGTGGACCCCCAGCAGGACCAAAAACAAGACCTGTCAAAGGGCGGATGAACTTCTAGCGAGCCAACGGCCATCCACACTTCAGTAGAAGTTGCGATCACTGTTGTACACAGCATTGTAAGGAACGATGATAAAACACATACCCACCAAAATCCTAGACTTCCAGCGGCAGAAGTCCCGCAGGAACTGGAGGACAGAGATGTGTGGTGCGTCCGTCACCGTTCCTGTCGGGAACCGGCACCACTGCGTCGTTAATGTTTTCAACGATGATGAATGAATGTCTGAAGAAGGGTCTCAACCCGAAACGTCACCTATTCCTTCACTGCATAGATGCTGCCTCACCTGCTGAGTTTATCCAGCATTTTTGTTTACCTATGAATGAACAAATACTCTGGGTAGAAGACTCTGTGCATTCCCACCCTGCCCAACTGGGGATTTGCTAGGAACGTTTCATTCCCAGTTCCCTGTCCTGCGGTCATGCTTCCGTAATGAACATTCCATCACATTTTGTCACAGTCAGTGCTTTGACTTGTTGTAAGTGCTGCTAAATGTTTAATTACAGTGCCATTAACTTTAAACCTGTGTCTCTCCATGACCCTATTTTCAGTATATTCTCTGAGCATTCACCCTATCCACTTCCTCTGGCAGCTTGTTACATACTTTCACCACCCGCTGTCTGAAAAAGTTGCCCCTCGGGTTCCTGTTCAATCTTTCCCCTCTCACCTTAAACCTATGTCCTCTGGTCCTCGATTCCCCTACTCTGGGCAAGAGACTGTGCGTCTACCCGATCTATTCCTCTCGTGATTTTACACACCTCCATCAGATCTCCCCTTATCCTGCTGTGCTCCTAGGAATAGAGGCTCAGCCTGCCCCAACCTCTCCCTGTAGCTCAGGCCCTTGAGTCCTGGCAACAGCCGTGTAAATCTTCTCTGCACTCTTTCTAGCTTAATGCCATCTTAACTGAGCTCAGTACTCTCCACGTGGACCTAGGTGTTTTTCACTGTAACTGGAACCTTATTGTGGCGCCTTCCACCCACGTTGGTTTTGCATGCAGCGTTACCGCTGGCGACTGGCCAGCAGCTTCATGAGAAGTTCCAGCCACAAGAGTTCAATAACAACTCCACGGTCAGATGCACAATAGACAACAGGTGCAGGACTAGGCCATTCAGCCCTTTGAGCCAGCACCACCATTCAATGTGATCATGGCTGATCATCCACAATCAGTACCCCGTTCCTGCCTTCTCCCCATATCCCCTGACTCCGCTATCTTTAAGAGCCCTATCTAGCTCTCTCTTGAAAGTATCCTGAGAACTGACCTCCACCGCCCTCTGAGGCAGAGAAATCCACAGGTTTGTGTGAAAAAGTGTTTCCTTGTCTCCGTTCTAAATGGCTTACCCCTTATTCTTAAACTGTGGCCCCTGTGGCCCCAGCGATCCCGTCCCCGACAATTCTCTGCATGAAAATAAACTCCCAGAGCTGACATCGCAACTTTACCAATAATTTAACTCCTTCAAACACGAGCGATTCCCTGCAGGCATCCATTCAGCTCGGTGTTTATTTTGCCCGTGTTCAGTGAAAAGCTTTTGTTGCGTGCTAACCTGTCAGCAGAAAGACAATAGAAACAGAAAATAGGTGCAGGAGGAGGCCATTCGGCCCTTCGAGCCAGCACCGCCATTCAATGTGAACATGGCTGATCGTCCCCAATCAGTACCCCGATCCTGCCTTCTCCCCATATCCCTTGATTCCACTAGCCCCTAGAGCTCTATCTAACTCTCTCTTAAATCCATCCATTGACTTGGCCTCCACTGCCCTCTGTGGCAGGGAATTCCACAAATTCACAACTCTCTGGGTGAAAAAGTTTTTTCTCACCTCAGTCTTAAATGACCTCCCCTTTATTCTAAGACTGTGGCCTCTGGTTCTGGACTCCCCAAACATCGGGAACATGTTTCCTGCCTCTAGCATATCCAAACCCTTAATAATCTTATATGTTTCAATGAGATATCCTCTCATCCTTCTAAACTCCTGCCTGTAGTGTGTCCAAACCCTTAGTAATCTTATATAACCATATAAACCATATAACAATTACAGCACGGAAACAGGCCATATCGGCCCTACAAGTCCGTGCCGAACAACTTTTTTCTCTTTTCTCACCTGCCTGCACTCATACCATAACCCTCCATTCCCTTCTCATTTAAATGATTCCAATGAACCTGCCTCCATCACTTCCACTGGAAGCTCATTCCACACCGCTACCACTCTCTGAGTAAAGAAGTTCCCCCTCGTATTACCCCTAAACTTCTGTCCCTTAATTCTGAAGTCATGTCCTCTTCTTGTTTGAATCTTCCCTATTCTCAAAGGGAAAAGCTTGTCCACATCAACTCTGTCTATCCCTCTCATCATTTTAAAGACCTCTATCAAGTCCCCCCTTAACCTTCTGCGCTCCAGAGAATAAAGACCTAACTTATTCAACCTATCTCTATAACTTAGTTGTTGAAACCCAGGCAACATTCTAGTAAATCTCCTCTGTACTCTCTCTATTTTGTTAACATCCTTCCTATAATTGGGCGACCAAAATTGTACACCATACTCCAGATTTGGTCTCACCAATGCCTTGTACAATTTTAACATTACATCCCAGCTTCTATACTCAATGCTCTGATTTATAAAGGCTAGCATACCAAAAGCTTTCTTTACCACCCTATCTATATGAGATTCCACCTTCAAGGAACTATGCACGGTTATTCCCAAATCCCTCTGTTCAACTGTATTCTTCAATTCCCTGCCATTTACCATGTACGTCCTATTTTGATTTGTCCTGCCAAGGTGTAGCACCTCACATTTATCAGCATTAAACTCCATCTGCCATCTTTCAGCCCATTTTTCCAAATGGCCTAAATCACTCTGTAGACTTTGGAAATCCTCTTCATTATCCACAACACCCCCTATCTTGGTATCATCTGCATACTTACTAATCCAATTTACCACACCTTCATCCAGATCATTGATGTACATGACAAACAACAAAGGACCCAACACAGATCCCTGAGGCACCCCACTAGTCACCTGCCTCCAACCTGACAAACAGCCATCCACCATTACCCTCTGGCTTCACCCATTCAGCCACTGTTGAATCCATCGTGCTATTCCTGCATTTATACCCAACAGTTGAACCTTCTTAACCAACCTTCGATGAGGAACCTTGTCAAAGGCCTTACTAAAGTCCATATAGACAACATCCACTGCTTTACCCTCGTCAATTTCCCTAGTAACCGCTTCAAAAAATTAAAGAAGATTAGTCAAACATGACCTTCCAGGCACAAATTATATGTTTCAATAAGATCAAAACTGCACACAATACTCCAGGTGTGGTCTCACTAGGGCTCTGTACAACTGTAGAAGGACCTCTTTGCTCCTATACTCGACTCCTCTTGTTATGAAGGCCATCATGCCATTCGCTTTCTTCACTGCCTGCTGTTCCTGCATGCTTACTTTCATTAACTGATGAACAAGGATCCCCAGATCCCGTTGTACTCCCCATTTTCCCACCTTGACACCATTTAGATAATAATCTAATTGGCCTTCTCTGCACACGGGTTATGATTGGTGAGGATGTAGGTAAAAGGGGCTTCCAGAATAAACACCTGATGTCTGTCCCAGCTATGTGTCGTTTGTTCTTTGCTGTCTGTCGTGGGATTGAGTAGATCCTACACTATTATAACATTGTGTACCAACACTATGTCTCACTGTGATGTTTGTCTCTTTGCACAACCTGTTGGACGTGTGTGTGGCGTGACTGTACTTGTGTCCGCAACAATTAGCCTCCCAACTCTCCCTGTGATTAATGAGCATCTCAAACACCTCTCCTGTCACCGTGATTGGCAGCGATCCCGTCCCCGACAATTCTCTGCATGAAAATAAACTCCCAGAGCTGACATCGTAACTTTACCAATAATTTGTGGCAAGGAATTCCATAAACAACTCTCTGGGTGCAAAAGTTTTTTCTCACCTCAGTCTTAAATGACCTCCCCTTTATTCTAAGACTGTGGCCCCTGGTTCTGGACTCGCCCAACATTGGGAACATTTTTCCTGCATCTAGCTTGTCCAGTCCTTTTATAATTTGATATGGTTCTATAAGATCCCCCTCATCCATCTAAACTCCAGTGAATACAAGCCTAGTCTTTTCAATCTTTCCTCATATGACAGTCCCGCCATCCCAGGGATCAATCTCGTATGATCACAATAGACCCATTTACAGTGTATAGATACATGATAATGGAATAACGTTTAGTGCAAGGTAAAGCCAGTAAAGTCCGATCAAGGATGGTCCCAGGGTCGTCAACAAGGTAGACAATTGACAATAGACAATAGGAGCAGGAGGAGGCCATTCGGCCCTTCGAGCCAGCACTGCCATTCAATGTGAACATGGCTGATCATCCCCAATCAGTACCCCGATCCTGCCTTCTCCCCATATCCCCTGACTCTGCTATCTTTAAGAGCCACAGGGTCAGGGTGGGCAAGCTGGGCTGAAGGGCATGTTTCTAGGTATATCACTCTATGACTAGTGTAGATGGGGCATTTAAGAAGGAACTGCAGATGCTGGAAAATTGAAGGTACACAAAAATGCTGGAGAAACTCAGCGGCTGCAGCAGCATCTATGGAGCAAAGGAAATAGGCAACGTTATTATGGGGCATTGTTGGTCAGTGTGGGAAAGTTGGGCTGAAGGGCCTGTTTCCACGCTATATCACTCTATGACTATTGTAGCTGGGCTGAAGGGCCTGTTTCCACACTGTATCACTCTATGACCAGTGTAGATAGGACATGTTGGTCAGTGTGGGCAAGTTGGGCCGAAGGGCCTGTTTCCACGCTGTATCACTCTATGACTAGTGTAGCTGGGGCATGTTGGTCAGTGTGGGCCTTCTGCACATCAATGCTATGAAGGGTCTTGCCATTAACTGTGTCCTCTCTCCGTACATTCAACCTCCCAAAGTGCAACACCTCACAATCAAACAGATTCAGGGACAGTTTCTTCCCAGCTGTTATCAGGCAACTGAACCATCCCACCACAACCAGAGATCTGTGCTGGACTACTATCTACCTCTTTGGTGACCCTCGGACTATCCTTGATGGGACTTTGCTTTATCTTGCACTCAACGTTATTCCCGTATCATGTATCTGTACACTGTAAATGGATCGATTGTAATCATGTATTGTCTTTCTGCTGACTGGATAGCACGCAACAAAAGCTTCTCACTGTACCTCGGTACACATGACAATAAACTCATCAGAAGTTGCTGGGATTGAATTCCACTGCCATTTCTCGCAGGAGCTGAAACCACTGGGATGGAGGGAAGAATGGAGGGTCATTGAGGGAGATAAATCAGCGTGGTCCCAGGGTCAGGGTGGGGAATGGGACGGATTGGTCCACAGAGAGCTAGTATGGACCTGATGGGCTGAACGGCCCCTTCAAAGCTGTGATGACCCCTGACACGTTTAATCTGTGACAGAATAATGACTGGAATTGCAGGCATTATCTACAGTGTTGGGTAGACTTGCATAGTGTTCTCTGGACTGCCAGAGGTTGAGAGCTGACTTGATAGTATATGAAATGATGACAGGCATAGATAGGGTAGACAGTCAGAATCTTTTCCCCAGGGTGGAGTATTCAAAACTAGAGCTGCATAGCTTTAAGGTGAGAGGGCAAAATGTTAAAGGAGATGTGCGGGGCAAGTTTTATTTTTCCACAGAGGGTGGTGGGTGCCTGGAACAAGCGCATGGGCATGTGGGGAATGGGGGGGATATGGATCATGTGCAGGCTGGTAAGAGATGGTCTTGGCATTGTGTGGAGGAGGCAGGAGGCTGGGCCTGAAATGTCAGCCATGATTGAATGGTGGAGCAGATTTGATGGGCCGAATGGCCTAATTCTGCTGCTCTGTTTGTTATTGGGCACAGACGTTGTGGGCCTGGTCCTTGTCCTGTGGCAGATGTGTGTAGATGTCCACTGTCATGTTTGTGCCGCAGGCTGCTGCTGACGAAGGGGTTCCAGGTCTCTCACTACGACTCGAGCGGCACCCTGGTGACGGAGACTCTGGTGAACGGGACCTTGGGGACGGAGGAGGACTGGCAGCCGGTGAGGATTGTCGACAAACTCTCCCACTCACACCCACACTACATTCATTGCAGTCAGCTCTCACCCTGGCCACAGACTCTTTAAATCACTTCCCTCTGGAAGGCAACTCCGGACTGTCAAAGCTGCCACAGCCAGGCATAAAAACAGCTTCTTTCCAAGAGTAGTTGTTCTACTCAACAGCCAAAAATCTGTAGCCTCCTTTTGCTCTGGTATTTTATTTAATTCGCATGTTTAATCAATAATGTTTTATTATTAATGCTTCATGTTTTATGTGTCATTCCCAACTGCCAATGTATGTCATGTTGTCACTTGCGGGCGGAGCACCAAAGCAAATTCCTTGTATGTGAATAGTTTGACCAATAAACCTATTCATAAACATTCATTCATTCAGATTGGGTCTCGGCATTGGGACATCATGTTGCACTTGTATAAGACATCGGTGAGGCTGTGTTTGGAGTATTGTGATCTGCTTTGCTCACTCTGCTGTGGGAAACATGTGGTTAAGTTGCAAAGAGTGCAGAGAAGATTAGTTTAGTTTATTCTTGTCATGTGTGGTGAGGTACAGTGACAAGCTTTGCCAGGACCAGAGGGTGTGAGATATAGGGAGAGGTTGAGTAGGCTGGGTCTTTATTCCATGGAAGGAATAGATCGGGTAAACACACAGAGTCTTTTGCCCAGGGTAGGTGAATCGAGGACCAGAGGACATAGGTTCAAGGTGAAGGGGAAAAGATTTAATAGGAATCTGAGTGGTAGCTTTTGCACACAAAGGGTGGTGGGTGTATGGAACGAGCTGCCAGAGGAGGTAGTTGAGGCTGGGACTATCCCAACGTTTAAGAAACAGTTGGACAGGTACATGGATAGGACAGGTTTGGAGGGATATGGACCAAACGCAGGCAGGTGGGACTAGTGTAGCTGGGACATTGTTGGCCGGTGTGGGCGAGTTGGGCTGAAGGGCCTGTTTCCACACTGTATCATACAATACTCTTAAATCGGCCCCACCAACGTATTGTACAACTGCAACATGACCTCCCAACTTCTACACTCGTACTGAATGAAGAAGGCCAATGTGCCAGAAGTCTTCCTGACCACCCTATCTACCTGTGACGCCACTTTCAAGGACTGCACTCCTAAATCCCCCTACTCTACAACACTCCCCAGAGCCCTGCCATTCACTGAAGACTCTGCCCTGGGAGGACTTCCCAAAATGCAACCCCTCGCACATCATGCCTTGAGGAGAGACTCCTTGGCCCCTCGGTGCTTGTTCAGTTTGCTGCTTGTTAAAACTGGGACCGCACTGCGGCAGCATGGTGGCACAGACCTACCACGGGCAGCACAGTGGCACAGCAGTGGACCTACTGCCTCACAGCGCCAGAGACCCGGGCACTATCCTGACCTCCGCTACTGTCTGTACGGAGTTTGCACATGCAACGGAAATGAGGAAAAACTTTTTCACCCAGAGAGTTATGTGGAATCTGTGGAATTCTCTGGCTCAGACAGTGGAGGCCAATTCACTGTACGCCTTCAAGAGAGAGTTAAATAGGGCTCTTAAAAATAGCAGTCAGGGGATATGGGGAGAAGGCAGGAACAGGGTACCGAATGTGGATGATCAGCCATGATCACATTGAATGGCGGTGCTGGCTCGAAGGGCCGAATGGCCTCTTCCTGCACCTGTTGTCCATTGTCTATTCTCCCTGTGACCACGTGGGCTTTCTCCAGGTGCACCGTTTTCCACCCACATTGCAAAGACGTGCAGGTTTGTAGGTTAATTGGCTTCCATAAAATTGTAAATTGGCCCTACTGTTTAGGATCGATTCAGGATTCAAGATTTAATTTAATTGCCACATGTACTAATTAAGGTACAGTGAAATGTCAGTTACCGTACAGCCATAATAAGAGAAAAACAACAAGACACAATTCCCAGTTACTGTACGGGGTGATGGATGGTTGGCACAGACTCAGTGGGCTGAAGGGCCTGTTTCCACGCTGCATCTCTAAACTAAACTAAACTATCAAGTCAAGTCAAGTCAAGTCAAGTTTATTTGTCACATACACATACGAGATGTGCAGTGAAATGAAAGTGGCAATGCTCGCGGAACAACAAAACAACCAAACAAATTATAAACACAATCATAACACACATATTATTTTACATAATAAATAATAGAAGGAAAAACGTTCTGTACAGTTAGTCCCTGGTGAGAAAGGCGTTTACAGTCCGAATTGCCTCTGGGAAGAAACTCCTTCTCAACCTCTCCGTTCTCACTGCATGGCAACGGAGGCGTTTGCCTGACCGTAGCGGCTGGAACAGTCCGTTGCAGGGGTGGAAGAGGTCTCTCATGATTTTGTTTGCTCTGGAGTTGCACCTCCTGTTGTATAGTTCCTGCAGGGGGGTGAGTGAAGTTCCCATAGTGCGTTCGGCCGAACGCACTACTCTCTGCAGAGCCTTCTTGTCCTTGGCAGAGCAATTCCCGAACCAGATGGTAATGTTCCCGGACAAGATGCTTTCCACCGCCGCTGCGTAGAAGCACTGGAGGATCCTCGGAGACACTCTGAATTTCCTCAATTGCCTGAGGTGGTAAAGGCGCTGCCTTGCCTTACTCACCAGTGCTGAGGCGTGTGATGACCATGTCATATCCTCAGAGATGTGGACTCCCAGATATTTAAAACAGTTCACCCTATCCACAGGATCCCCATTTATCCTCAATGGAGTGTACGTCCTCGGATGATGTGCCCTCCTAAAGTTCATGATCAGCTCCTTCGTTTTTTTGATGTTCAAGAGGAGGGTGTTCTCCTGGCACCAGAGTGCTAGACCAGCCACCTCCTCCCGGTAGGCCTTCTCATCGTTGTCTGAGATCAGGCCCACCACCACAGTGTCATCAGCATATCAAGTATCACTCTGCGACGAGTGACCATAATTCCACTAGTTTTAAATCTTTTCACCGTACCTTGGTACACATGACAATAACCTGATGTAAAGCAGCACGTCAACTCCTAGACTAGAATAGAATAGAATGCTATTTATTGTCATTCAAACCTGGGTTTGAACGACATATCATTTCTACAGTTTTTTACATTACAAAACAATCCAAGACCCACACTTAACACAGTTTACATAAACATCCATCACAGTGAAGAGATTAACGGTTTCCCCCACAGCCCCCCCCCCCCCCCACATATACACAGCTAAAAAAATAAAATAAAAACTAACTCAAGACTGACTGTAGTCGAGCCGCTGCTGTTAGGCGCCGCCACTGACTCCTGGCAGCTTCTCCAGCAGATTGCACTGGTCTGAGCCTTGGGTGACGTGCACTGGGCCACTGTGAGTGGTGAGGATAACGCTGATGTTGATGTTGATGCTGATGTTGATGATGTGGATGTTGATGTTAATGCTGATGTTGATGATATGGATGTTGATGTTGATGATATGGATGTTGATGTTGATGATATGGATGTTGATGTTGATGATATGGATGTTGATGTTGATGATATGTGAGTGGTGAAGGTAACGCTGACACTGAACTCTCTCCTCACAGGGTTTGTGTTACTACGAGGGGTCGGTCAGAAGCCTGCGGGGCTCTGCGGTGTCAGCCAGCACCTGCTCAGGACTCAGGTACACGTGGTCTTCATGTCCGTGTTCTCCGTGTGTTCTCCATGTTTCACGTGTTCCCGTGTCCGTGGCTCTGTGTATCCGTGGCCCACGATGTGTGGAACAAACACGATGCCAAGACCAGCTCTGATCTACCTGCACGTGGTCCATATCCCTCCACTCCCTGAATATCCATGAGGCAATCCATGAGATTGTCCCAGCCTCAACTTCCTCCTCTGGCAGCTCATTCCATGCACGCACCACCCTCTGTGTGAAAAACCTCTGTCTCAGGTTCCTGTTCAGCCTTTGTGTAGGTAATCATCTTTGTATATTTATATAAAGTATTAACTGATCTGATTGGGTGGCATGCAAAACAAAGTGTGGGTAAATGTGACGGTATTAATAATCCTAAACCTGCTTTATCTGTAACCACCACCACCTCTGGTAGTACATTGATTAGTAGTCAGGGGATACAGGAACAAGGCAGGATGAAGGGATTAGGGAGGAGAGATAGTTCAGCCATGATTGAATGGCAGAGTAGACTTGATGGGCCGAATGGCCTAATTAGATACGACAATAGGTGCAGGAGTAGGCCATTCGGCCCTTCGAGCCAGCGTTGCCATTCAATGTGATCATGGCTGATCATCCCCAATCAGTACCCCATTCCTGCCTTCTCTCCATATCCCCTGACTCCGCTATCTTTAAGAGCCCTATCCAGCTCTCTCTTGAAAGTATCCAGAGAACCGGCCTCGACCGCCCTTTGTGGCAGAAAATTCCACAGACTCACAACTCTCTGTGAGAAAAAGTGTTTCCTTGTCTCCGTTCTAAATGGCTTACTCCTTATTCTTAAACTGTGGCCCCTGCTACTGAACTCCCCTAACTTCGGGAACATGTTTCCTGCCTCTAGCGTGTCCAAACCTTTAATAATCTTATATGTTTCAATAAGATGCCCTCTCATCCTTCCAAACTCCAGAGTGTACAAGCCCAGCTGCTCCATTCTATCAGCATATGACAGTCCCGCCATCCCGGGAATTAACCTTGTAAACCTACGCTGCACTCCCTCAATAGCAAGAATGTACTTCGTCAAATTTGGAGACCATAACTGCACACAATACTCCAGGTGTGGTCTCACTAGGGCTCTGTACAACTGCAGAAGGACCTCTTTGCTCCTATACTCAACCCTGCTCCTACACATGATATGATTCCAGGCACTCACCACTCTGTGTAAAAAAACTTGCTGCACACATCTCCGTTAAACTTTGCCCCTTTCATCTTAAAACTATGCTCTCTAGTATTTGATATCCTCACCTTAGGGGTGGGAGGAAACTGAACTGAACTGAGGTTGTGACTGTCCACCCTAACTGTGTCTCTCACTATTTTATACACTTCTATCAGGTCTCCCGTCAACTCTGGAGTTCCAGAGAAAACAATCCAAGTCTGTCCAACCTCTCCTGATAGTTCATACACCTTCCTATCTACATATCTGTTCAAATATATTTTGAAAGATGGACTTGTAAGTGCCTGCGCCATGTGCAACTATGCGGGCAACATAAGATCGTAAGGAATAGGAGCAGAATTAGGCCATTCGGCCCATCAAGTCTACTCCGCCATTCAATCATGGCTGGTCTATCTCTCCCTCCGAACCCCATTCTCCTGCCTTCTCCACATAACCCCTGACACCTGTACTAATCAAGAATCTATCTCTCTGCCTTAAATATACTTAGAAACATAGAAAATGGGTGCAGGAGTAGGCCATTCGGCCCTTCGAGCCTGCACCGCCATTCGATATGATCATGGCTGATCATCCAACTCAGTATCCTGTACCTGCCTTCTCTCCATACCCCCTGATCCCTTTAGCCACAAGGGCCACATCTAACTCCCTCTTAAATATAGCCAATGAACTGGCCTCAACTACCTTCTGTGGCAGAGAGTTCCACATGTTGGGCACGGACATTGTGGGCTGAAGGGCCTGATTCCGTACTATTCTATGTTGCATTTATCAGAGTTTGGGTCAACAATGAGCATCTTCTCTCCCTCTCCCAGCGCCCTGATTGTCCTCAGTAACCGGACCTACGTCATCGAGCATCTGAGGGGATCTGTGAGCGGGCAACATTTGATGTACAGGCCTGAAGATGTGAAGTGGGTACCGGGCCAGTGTGGAGTGAAAAACACATCCCCTGCATCCAACCTGGCCAAGCAACTGCAGCAACTGCACCGGGTGAGTGGACCCCTTCAGCCAGCCGTGGGTGGGCATTCACAAACGGGGGCAGAGGCTTTGGAGAGGGTGCACAGGAGGTTTGCCTGAATGATGCCTGCATTGGAGAGTTTGGATAGACTTGGGTTATTTTCTCTGGAATGTCAGAGGCTGCAGGGAGCTCCGTTAGTATATAAAACTATGAGAGGATTGACAGTCACCTATCTTCACCACTATCCGCAGAACCAGACAATTTCCGTCTACCAATACTGCCCTCTGCCTAGTGGAGCTGGTCCTCACCCTTCTACCACTTCTTCCAAGTCCAAGGTGTAGCTATGGGCACCCACAACCCCTGTCCCAAGTGTACACTGGTCCTATCCCCGAACTCTACCTCCACTACATTGATGACTGCATTGGTGCTACCTCCTGCACCCATGCAGAACTCGGGGACTTCATCCACTTCACCACTAACTTCCATCCAGCACTGAAATTCACCTGGACAATCTCCGACATCTCCCTAGCGTTTCTTGACCTCACCATCTCCATCATAGGTAACAGACTACTGACCGACATCCACTACAAACCCACTGACTCCCATGGCTATCTGAACCACACTTCTTCCCACCCTGCTTTCTGTAAGGACTCCATCCCCTACTCCCAATTCCTCCGTCTACGCCGCATCTGCTCCCAGGATGAGGTGTTCCACACCAGGGCATCTGAGATGTCCTCATTCTTTAGGAAATGGGGTTCCCCTCTTCCATTATAGATGAGGCTCTCACCAGAGTCTCGTCAATATCCCGTAGCTCCGCTCTTACTCCTCATCCCCTACTCATAACTACGACAGAGTTCCCCCCCCTGTCCTCACCTTCCACCCTACCAGCCGTCACAGACAGCATATAATCCTCCAACATTTTCGCCACCTCCAACGGGATCCCAACACTGGCCACATCTTCCCATCTCCACCCCTTTCTGCTTTCCGCAGACACCGTTCCCTCCGTAACTCCCTGGTCAACTCGTTCCTTCCCACCCAAACCACCCCCTCCCCAGGTACTTTCCCCTGCAACCGCAGTAGATGCAACACCTGTCTCTATACCTCCCCCCTCGACTCCGTCCAAGGACCCTAGCAGTCTTTCCAGGTTCACTTGCACCTCCTCCAACCTCATCTACTGCATCCGCTGTTCCAGGTGTGGACTCCTGTACATCGGCGAGACCAAGCGCAGGCTCGGCGATCGTTTTGCTGAACACCTCCGCTCAGTCCGCCTGAACCTACCTGCTATCCCCGGTGGCTCAGTACTTTAACTCCCCTCCCATTCCCACACTGACCTTTCTGTCCTGGGCCTCCTCCATTGTCAGACAGAGGCCCAGTACAAATTGGAACCGTTGTCCCTCTCATCACCTGCCCACTATCAGCCCTCGTCCCCCGGGGGGAGGGGTGCCCCCCGTAGTCCACCTTGTGGGGGCGGACAGTAAGACCCCCGGTTATTCGTGGCAGCCCTTCGTTCAGCATCCACCGTCGCCCCCGACTCCCCCCACCCCCACCCTCATCTCTGGTCCCCGGCGACGAGCAGGGGCCGCTCGGCAACATCCTTCTCCAGGCGGGTTCCCGGTCCCTGTTGTGAGTTCCCGGTCCCTGCGGTGAGTTCCCGGTCCCTGCGTGAGTTCCCGGTCCCCTGCGGTGAGTTCCCGGTCCCTGCGGTGAGTTCCCTGTCCCTGCGGTGAGTTCCCGGTCCCTGCGGTGAGTTCCCTGTCCCTGCGGTGAGTTCCCTGTCCCTGCGGTGAGTTCCCGGTCCCTGCGGTGAGTTCCCGGTCCCTGCGGTGAGTTCCCTGTCCCTGCGGTGAGTTCCCTGTCCCTGCGGTGAGTTCCCTGTCCCTGCGGTGAGTTCCCTGTCCCTGCGGTGAGTTCCCTGTCCCTGCGGTGAGTTCCCGGTCCCTGCGGTGAGTTCCCTGTCCCTGCGGTGAGTTCCCGGTCCCTGCGGTGAGTTCCCGGTCCCTGCGGTGAGTTCCCTGTCCCTGCGGTGAGTTCCCTGTCCCTGCGGTGAGTTCCCGGTCCCTGCGGTGAGTTCCCGGTCCCTGCGGTGAGTTCCCGGTCCCTGCGGTGAGTTCCCTGTCCCTGCGGTGAGTTCCCGTCCCTGCGGTGAGTTCCCTGTCCCTGCGGTGAGTTCCCTGTCCCTGCGGTGAGTTCCCTGTCCCTGCGGTGAGTTCCCGGTCCCTGCGGTGAGTTCCCGGTCCCTGCGGTGAGTTCCCGGTCCCTGCGGTGAGTTCCCGGTCCCTGCGGTGAGTTCCCGGTCCCTGCGGTGAGTTCCCGGTCCCTGCGGTGAGTTCCCGGTCCCTGCGGTGAGTTCCCGTCCCTGCGGTGAGTTCCCGGTCCCTGCGGTGAGTTCCCTGTCCCTGCGGTGAGTTCCCTGTCCTGCGGTGAGTTCCCCGGTCCTGCGGTGAGTTCCCGGTCCCTGCGGTGAGTGAGTTCCCGGTCCCTGCGGTGAGTTCCCGGTGTGTAGTGGTGAGTTCCCCTGTCCCTGCGGTGAGTTCCCTGTCCCTGCGGTGAGTTCCCTGTCCCTGCGGTGAGTTCCCGGTCCCTGTGGTGAGTTCCCTGTCCCTGCGGTGAGTTCCCGGTCCTGTGGTGAGTTCCCGGTCCCTGCGGTGAGTTCCCGGTGTAGTGGTGAGTTCCCTGTCCCTGCGGTGAGTTCCCTGTCCCTGCGTGGTGAGTTCCCTGTCCCTGCGGTGAGTTCCCTGTCCTGCGCGGTGAGTTCCCCCCTGTCCCCCTGCGGTGAGTTCCCTGTCCCTGCGGTGAGTTCCCGGTCCCTGCGGTGAGTTCCCGGTCCTGTGGTGAGTTCCCGGTCCTGTGGTGAGTTCCCTGTCCCTGCGGTGAGTTCCCTGTCCCTGCGGTGAGTTCCCGATATAGTGGTGAGTTCCCAGTCCTGTGGTGAGTTCCCTGTCCTGTGGTGAGTTCCCTGTCCTGTGGTGAGTTCCCGGTCCCTGCGGTGAGTGAGTTCCCGGTCCTGTGGTGAGTTCCCGGTCCCTGCGGTGAGTTCCCTGTCCCTGCGGTGAGTTCCCTGTCCTGCGGTGAGTTCCCGTCCTGCGGTGAGTTCCCGGTCCCTGCGGTGAGTTCCCGGTCCCTGCGGTGAGTTCCCGTCCCTGTGGTGAGTTCCCTGTCCCTGTGGTGAGTGCCCTGTCCCTGCGGTGAGTTCCCGGTCCCTGTGGTGAGTTCCCTGTCCCTGCGGTGAGTTCCCGGTCCTGTGGTGAGTTCCCGGTCCCTGCGGTGAGTTCCCTGTCCCTGCCGTGTAGTGGGTGAGTTCCCTGTCCCTGCGGTGAGTTCCCTGTCCCTGCGGTGAGTTCCCTGTCCCTGCGGTGAGTTCCCGGTCCCTGTGGTGAGTTCCCTGTCCCTGCGGTGAGTTCCCTGTCCCTGTGGTGAGTTCCCTGTCCCTGCGGTGAGTTCCCGGTCCCTGCGGTGAGTTCCCTGTCCCTGGTGAGTTCCCGTCCTGTGGTGAGTTCCCGGTCCCCCTGTGGTGAGTTCCCTGTCCCTGCGGTGAGTTCCCTGTCCCTGCGGTGAGTTCCCGATATAGTGGTGAGTTCCCGTCCCTGTGGTGAGTTCCCTGTCCTGTGGTGAGTTCCCTGTCCTGTGGTGAGTTCCCTGTCCTGTGGTGAGTTCCCGGTCCCCTGCGGTGAGTTCCCGGTCCTGTGGTGAGTTCCCGGTCCCTGCGGTGAGTTCCCGGTCCCTGTGGTGAGTTCCCGGTCCCTGTGGTGAGTTCCCGGTCCCTGTGGTGAGTTCCCTGTCCCTGAGTGGTGAGTTCCCGGTCCTGTGGTGAGTTCCCGGTCCCTGCGGTGAGTTCCCGGTCCCTGTTCCCGGTGAGTTCCCGGTCCCTGTGGTGAGTTCCCTGTCCCTGTGGTGAGTTCCCGGTCCCTGCAGTGAGTTCCCGGTCCTGTGGTGAGTTCCTGGTCCCTGTGCTGAGTTCCCAGTCCTGTGGTGAGTTCCCGGTCCCTGCGGTGAGTTCCCGATATAGTGGTGAGTTCCCCGTATAGTGGTGAGTTCCCGGTCCCTGTGGTGAGTTCCCAGTCCTGTGGTGAGTTCCCTGTCCCTTTGGTGAGTTCCCGATATTGTGGTGAGTTCCCCGTATAGTGGTGAGTTCCCGGTCCCTGCGGTGAGTTCCTGGTCCTGTGGTGAGTTCCTGATATAGTGGTGAGTTTCCAGTATATCCCGAATGGCCTCCTTGTGCACCTGTTGTCTCTATGTTTCTATATTGTTTCCCAGTTCCCGGTCCCGTCGGTGGGGAAGTCAGGCATGGTGCCGGGGAACAAACGGAGGAGAATGAGGCAGTTGTGATCTCACTAACAACTCACTTCCTGTTCCAGATGAAGAGGGATGTCCTGCAGGAGATGAAGTACATCGAGCTGGTGTTGGTGACCGACAACGCAGAGGTGGGTGTCTCCCCCTGACCCCTGACCCCAGCCCTGTCCACACCCCCCCCTCCTCACTGTACACACACACACACACACGCGCACACACGCGCACGCACGCACGCACACACACACGCACACACTCCCACACACGCACGCACACACACACACACACACGCGCACGCACACACACACACACACACACACACACGCGCTCACGCACACACACGCACACACTGACAGATAATCACACAGATACGCACGCACACACGCACACACACGTGCAGAAACGCACACACCTAATCACACGGATACAGTACACACACACACACACACACTCCGTCTCACACCTCACCTTATCTCTGTACCCCTGGCACCCACCACCCTGCCACAGGAAGGATGGCGTTAAGTCGGAAAGGGTGAGGAGAAGATTCCAATGTTCTACAGACTCAGGATCAGTTCCAGTGGATTGGAGGGGAGCTAATGTTATCGCACTTTTTAAGAAAGGCGGGAGAGAGAAAACAGGGAATTATAGACCAGTTAGCCTGACATCGGTGGTGCCTCCTAAAACACCCTCTCCAAAGCCTCCACACCCTTCCTGTAATGGGGGTGACCAGAACTGCAAGCAATACTCCACATGCGATGGAACCAAAGTCTTATGGGGCTACATCATGACTTTCTGACTCTGACAGACACGCAATGCCCCGACCTATGAAGGCAAGCATACTCCACATGCCTTCATTACCACTCTAGCTGCTTGTTGCTACTTTCAGGAGGTTAGTTCATAACTTCCAGGAGCAGCATAAGGCCATTCGTCCCATCAAGTCTATGCCACCATACAATCATGGCTGATCTATCTTTTCCTCTCAACCCCATCATCCTGGATTCTCCTCATAACCCCTGACATCCTTATTAATCAAGAATCTGTCAATCTCCGCCTTAAAAATGTCCACTGACTTGGCCTCCACAGTCGTCTGTGACAATGAATTCCACAGATTCACCACCCTCTGGCCAAACTAATTCTGACTCATCTCCTCGCTAAAGAAAGGTCCATTAATTCTGATGCTAAGGCCTCTGGTTCTAGTGGAAACATCCTCCCCACATACATTTGTGATTGGGTCAGTGCAGCGTAGGTTCACGAGATTGATCCCTGGGATGGCGAAACTGTCAGATGAGGAAAGATTAAAAAGACTAGGCTTGTATTTACTGGAGTTTAGAAGGATGAGGGGGATCTTATAGAAAATTATAAAAGGACTGGACAAGCTAGATGCAGGAAAAATGTTCCCAATGTTGGGCGAGTCCAGAACCAGGGGCCACAGTCTTAGAATAAAGGGGAGGTCATTTAAGACTGGGGTGAGAAAAAACTTTTTCACCCAGAGAGTTGTGAATTTATGGAATTCCCTGCCACAGAGGGCAGTGGAGGCCAAGTCACTGGATGAATTTATGGGAGAGTTAGATAGAGCTCTAGGGGCTAGTGGAGTCAAGGGATATGGGGAGAAGGCAGGCACGGGTTATTGATAGGGGGCGATCAGCCATGATCACAATGAATGGCAGTGCTGGCTCGAAGGGCTGAATGGCCTCCTTCTTCACCTATTTTCTATGTCTAATGTCTTTCACTCTATCCAAGACTGACTATTATGTAAGTTTCAATGAGGTCCCCCTTATTCTTCTAAACTCCAGCGTGCACAGACCCAGTGCCGACAAATGCTCGTCATATGCTGGGGACTTGGACAACTCCGTACATGAATGCTGTGAAGTGTGGTAATGAGAGACTCAAGCTGCACAAAACATAGGGAACATGGAGAGGACCTCAACTCTCCAGGTCTGCTGTGCCTTCTATACAGCCTCAGCTCGACTTCTCCTTCCCCTCTCATTCCCTCGCCCGGCAATCTGACCTTTAATAGGAATCAAACTTTGTCCACATAGAGGTTGGTGGGTGTATGGAACGTTGTGGCAGAGGAGGTAGTTGAGGCGGGGACTATCACAACATTTAAAAGACATTTGGACAGGTACATGGATAGGAAAGGTTTAGAACTGGGTTAAAGGCAGACAAATAGAACGAGCTTAGATGGGGCATGTTGGTTGGCATAGGTATGTTGGGCTGAGGGGCCCGTTTCTCTGGATGCTTTCAAAAGAGAGCTAGATAGGTCTCTTAAAAATAGCAGAGTCAGGAGATATGGAGAGAAGGCAGGAACGGGGTACTGATTGAGGATGATCAGCCATGATCACATTGAATGGCGGTGCTGGCTCGAAGGGCCAAATGGTCTACTCCTGCACCTATTGTCTATTGTTTATTGTGTTCAAGAAGGAACTGCAGATGCTGGAAAATCGAAGGTACACAAAAAAAAGCTGGAGAAACTCAGCGGGTGCAGCAGCATCTATGGAGTGAAGGTAATAGGCAACGTTTCGGGCCGTTTCGGGTCTGAAGAAGGGTTTCGGCCCGAAATGTTGCCTATTTCCTTCACTCCATAGATGCTGCTGCACCCGCTGAGTTTCTCCAGCTTTATTTTTGTGTAACGTCTATTGTTTCTGTGTACTGTATGACTCTGTGAATGTGCACAAAGTTAGTGGGTGGTGTGTAATGTGTAGGATCTTACCCACTGGGTAAAGACAAACTACCATATCAATGTCAAGGGGCTACATAATGTTGTTGCAGAGTGGAATAGTAAGGTCCAAGGACATCCAAGGACAAGCCGGTGATTAGGGAGACTATTGTGGATACAATTACAACATTTAAAAGACATTTGGACAGATATATGAATAGGTTTTTTTTTAGAGTAATGGGCCAAATGGGGCTAGGCCAGGGTGGGCCGAAGGGCCTGTTTCTGTGCTGCACATCTCTGACCCCATCACAAGTCTCTAGGTGGCTCTAAGGGAACGGAAGGCTGCGGGGAGGGGCTCTGTGAAGAGACTGTTGACATAAAAACAGGTTGTACAGGTTGGGCCTCAGCAGAATGAGAAGAGATAGAGTCACGGAGCTGTACAGCACGGCAACAGGCCCTTCGGCCCACCTTGTCCGTGCGCACCAAGTTGGCATTCTGGGCTAGTCCAATTTGCCTGCATTTGCCCAAACTCCTCCAATGCCTACCTGTCCATACATCTGTCCAAATGTCTTTTAAAAGTCGTCATTGAATGCTCTTCTATAGTTTCCTCTGGCAGCTGTACAGATTTTGTACGTTCTCCCCGTGACCTGCGTGGGTTTTCTCCGAGATCTTCCGTTTCCTCCCACACTCCAAAACGTACAGGTTTGTAGGTTAATTGGCTTTGGTGTATGTAAAAATTGTCCCTAGTGTGTGTAGGATAGTGTTAATATGCGGGGATCGCTGGTTGGCATGGACCTGGTGGGCCGAAGGGCCTGTTTCCACACTTGATCTCTAAACCAAACTAAAGGTAGACACAGTGAATGAGGTTGTGGAGCAGTGCGGCCACAGTTGGCTCTGGGGCTCGGGAAGGGGCAGTGGGCTCAGAGTGAGTGATGGGTTGGTAGTGGGGTGCGGGTGTAATTGTGGGCGGCGGGGGCAGTGTGGGGCAGGACGGGGTGGGGAGATTAGATGGTTGCGTTGCCTGGGGGCCACTGTGATTTGATGTTCTGCTCACTGAATCACCAACCCTATGGTTATTTTCCAGTACCAGTCTTACGGGAGCAACAAGGCAAGGGTGACACAGAGGATGATCAACGTGGCCAATGCCATTGACCTGGTGAGTGTTGGGGTCAGGGTCCCTTACGCAGATACGCCCACATTACCTCTGCACCTCTCCTCCGTACACACGTGTGCTCACCCCCTGCCCATGAGTCACCTGTCCGCATTTTACCTGTCCGCAGTTCACCTGTCCACAGGTGTAGGTAGCTGCCCACAGATCACCTGTCCACAGGTCACCTGCCCACAGGTCATCCGCAGGGCACTTGTCCACAATACTTGGCCACTAAACGTATTTATTCACTAACCTCTGTACGTCAGCTGCGACCCGTGATGGTCTCCGTACAGTACATCCTGCTGCCATGTGTACATCATGGCCTGGTTACTGAATACCGCTACCAATGATTGTGTCACTGATTATGGTACATCTATTTGTTGTGTTATTGTGGTGAATCTGTGGAATTCATTGCCACAGACGGTGGTGGAGGCCAGGTCATTGGGTGTTTTTAAAGCAGAGATGGACAGGTTCTGGGTTAGTAATGGGGATGAGAAGAAAAATCAGCCATGATGGAATGGTGGAGTAGACCAGATGGGCCGAATGGCCTAATTCTGCTCCTGTGTCTTCCGTTCGTGTTCCTGCAGTAAGTGACAATGAAACACTGGATCTAACCACCCCCCATTGCTCTCACCCGCAGTACTACAGAACATTCAACATCCGCATCGCTCTGATTGGGGTTGAGGTGTGGACCAGAGACCAGATCGTGGTGGAAAGGGACGCTCAGATAACGCTGGCACGCTTCCTAAATTGGAGGGAGAAAGTCTTACTCCCACGACTCTACAATGACAACGCCCACCTCATCTTGTGAGTGTTGCACACCCAGCCCCGACTCACACCCACCCTGCTCCCATCATAGTCACACCCAGCCCCGAGCCCCGACTCACACCCACCCTGCTCCCATCATAGTCACACCCAGCCCCGACTCACACCCACCCTGCTCCTATCATAGACACACCCAGCCCCGACTCACACCCACCCTGCTCCTATCATAGTCACACCCAGCCCCAACTCACACCCACCCTGCTCCTATCATAGACACACCCAGCCCCGACTCACACCCACCCTGCTCCTATCATAGTCACACCCAGCCCCGACTCACACCCACCCTGCTCCCATCATAGTCACACCCAGGACACACACACACACACCCACCCTGCTCCCATCATAGTCACACCCAGGACACACACACACCCCACCCTGCTCCCATCATAGTCACACCCAGGACACACACACACCCACCCTGCTCCCATCATAGTCACACCCAGCACACACACACACCCCCCCTGCTCCCATCATAGTCACACCCAGTACCCACACACACCCACCCTGCTCCCATCATAGACACACCCAGGACACACACACACCCACCCTGCTCCCATCATAGTCACACCCAGTACACACACACACCCACCCTGCTCCCATCATAGTCACTGACACAGCCCCGTGACTGTTCTGGCTGCTTTCCCCAGGCAGTGTGAAGTAGAGATGGAGTCATACAGCCCCTCGGCCCCACACACAATCCTCCAACATTTTAGTCAACACCAACGGGATGCCACCACTAGTCACCTCTTCCCATCTCCATCCTGCCTTCTGCAGAGAGACCATTCCCTCCGCAACTCCCTGGTTCACTCACCCTTTCCCACCTGTTCCACCCCCCTCCTCAAGTACTTTCCATGGGGAGGGGATCCCTTCGATGGTGTGGAGGTCAGTACCAGTGATGGACTGGGCAGTCTTCTTCGCCGAACCAGGCCACCATGCAACCAGTCAGCTTTACTGTACTATCTCTCTACTGTCCACCTGTACAAGCTCAATGGTTAACAAACACACTGGTACATTTAGGTTTGGAGGGATATGGCCAAACACAATACACAATAGGTGCAGGAGAAGGCCATTCGGCCCTTCAAGCCAGCACCACCTTTCAATGTGATCATGGCTGATCATCCCCAATCAGTACCCCGTTCCTGCCTTCTCCGCATATCCCCTGACTCCGCTGTCTTTAAGAGCCCTATCTAGCTCTCTCTTGAAAGTATCCAGAGAACCGGCCTCCACCGCCCTCTGCGGCAGAGAATTCCACAGACTCGCCACTCTCTGTGTTTCCTCGTCTCCGTTCTAAATGGCTTACTCCTTATCCTTAAACTGTGGCCCCTGGTTCTGGACTCCCCCAACATCGGGAACATGTTTCCTGCCTCCAGCATGTACAAACCCTTAACAATCTTATATGTTTCAATAAGATCAGTAAGGTGGGACTAGTGTAGGTGGGGCATGTTGGTCGGTGTGGACAAGTTGCACAAAGGGCCTGTTTCCACACTGTATCACTCTATGACTCTCTCTATTATTCAAGCCCTCGAGTCCTGGCGACACCCTGGCAAATTTTTGCTGCATTCTTTCCAGCTTAAAGCCATCCTTCCTGTAGCCGGGAATTCTGTGGGGCCTCACCGACGTCTCACAGCTGTAATGTAATGTGCGACCATCTCTGTTTTGCAGGGGCGGCATTTTTGACAAGGGGACCGGGGGCCTGGCATCCTTTGGCTCCATTTGTTCAACAAGCAATTCCGGAGGAGTAAACCTGGTGAGTGAGCACCGACTCCCCGTCTCCACAGATCCATCCCCTGAACCAGACGCTCAAGTGACCCGACCCACAACACTATCGCACCCACACCAACATTGACCATCATCACCACCCAACTTGGGAAAGCAGTCAACATAATAGAAACATAGAAAATAGGTGCAGGAGGAGGCCTCGCGGGGCCGGTCCCACTTCGATCAGCGGAGGCGTATGGAGTTGTGCGGGGCTGGTCCCGACATCGCGCGGGGCTCCAAAAATCTTGCGCTGTCCGAAAATCCAGCGTGACAAAGGCCTGTCGGCCGGCATCCGCATTGAGGCCGTACGCAACGTCTCGACGGGCATACACAGCGTCTTGACATCGTACACAGCGTCTTGACGTCGTACGCCTAGCGCGTGCCGTTGCGTGATGACGTCACCGCCCTACGCCATGCGAAGTCCAAGTTCAGTCGGCCCGCCTCCTGCCCAGCTGATTGGTGAGTATGATGTCGGGACCAGCCCCGCACAACTCCAGACGGCTCCGCGGTTCGAATTGGGACCGGCCCCGCGAGGCCGTACGCCTCAAGCGACCACGTTTGGTCACGCTAGACGCATGCAAACGCATGCTGGTGGGACAGGCCCTTTACTCTCTCTTAAATCCATCCAGTGACTTGGCCTCCACTGCCCTCTGTGGCAGGGAATTCCACAAATTCACAACTCTCTGGGTGAAAAAAGTTTTTTCTCACCTCGGTCTTAAATGACCTCCTCTTTATTCTAAGACTGTGGCCCCTGGTTCTGGACTCGCCCAACATTGGGAACATTTTTCCTGCATCTAGCTTGTCCAGTCCTTTTATAATTTTATATGTTTCTATAAGATCCCCCTCATCCTTCTAAACGCCAATGAATACAAGCCTAGTCTTTTCAATCTTGTCTCATATGACAGTCCCACCATCCCAGGGATCAATCTCGTGAACCTACGCTGCACTGCCCCAATCACAAGGATGTCCTTCCTCAAATTAGGAGACCAAAAATGTACTTCCATGAAATGAGTGTGGGCATCAGAGGTTATGGGGAGATATATGGCAGGAGAATGGGATTGACGGGGAAAGATAGATCAGCCATGATTGAATGGCAGACTAGCCTCATTGGGCCGAATGGCCTAATTCTGCTCCTATGACTGATGAGCTTCTGTGACTGGCATCAGTGTTGTCCTGCCGGTTCTAATCATTATCATACTTTATTAGCCAAGTATGTTTTCCAACATACAATGAATTTCATTTGCCATACAGTCATACCAATAAAAAGCAACAGAACACTAAATACATTTTAACATAAACATCCACCACAGTGACTCCTCCACATTCCTCACTGTGATGGAAGGCGAGAAAAAGTTCAATCTCTTCTCTAAGACAATAAACAATAGACAATAGGTGCAGGAGGAGGCCATTTGGCCCCTCGAGCCAGCACCGCCATTCAATGTGATCATGGCTGATCATCCCCAATCAGTACCCCGTTCCTACCTTCTCCCCATATCCCCTCACTCCACTATTTTTAAGAGCTCTATCTAGCTCTCTCTTGAAAGCATCCAGAGAACCTGCCTCCACCGCCCTCTGAGGCAGAGAATTCCACAGACTCACCACTCTCTGGGTGAAAAAGTGTTTCCTCGTCTCCGTTCTAAATGGCTTCCTCCTTATTCTTAAACTGTGGCCCCTGGTTCTGGACTCCCCCAACATCGGGAACATGACTCTTTGTTCTCCCGCGGTCGGAGGCCGCGAGCCTTCCGTTGATGGGACAATCTTGGCTCCCGTAGCCGGCGGTGTTTAAGCCCTCGGGTCAGAGCGATCAAGCTCCTGCATTGGGGGGGATGTCAGCTCCCCCGCGCCGGCCGATCAAACCCCGGGTCAGGACTAGTCGAACCTCCTGCGTCGTTTGGAGCTTCCCGACATCGGTCTCTACCCGAGACTGCGAGCTCCTCGATGGTGAAATCTGCAGCCCGCGGTTGGAGTGTCGATCCCAGCAAGGGATCGGCTCCGATGGTAAGTCTACGTCCCTGCGGTGGGGCTAAAAGTCAGTCCCAAGCCCGACCTCCAGCTCCACGATGTTAGGCCGCAGAGCGACCAGAGATACGATCCGGAAAACAATCGCATCTCCGGCAAGGTAAGAGATTGGATATGAGTTTCCCCCTTCCTCCTCCCCCCTCCCCCCCCACCACACACACATAAAACAAACCTGAGAACATTAACACAAACTATTAAAACACACTAAAAATAACACAAAAAAAGATAAAAGACAGACAGACTGTTGGCGAGGCAGCCATCGCTGACGGCGCCCCCTGGTGGTATCTCAAGCTGTTCTTGCCCTTGTTCCCAGGACATCCACCCCAGCTTCCTGATGGTGTCGGCCACCCTGGCCCATGAGCTGGGTCACAACCTGGGACTGACCCACGACACAACGGAACGCAACTGTGTCTGTGAGACCCGATTCACTGGCTGCATCATGGACACTGCACTGGGGTAGGAACCATGCACCAACTGCGCGCTGCACCGTGGCATTGGGGCATGCCGGTATTAGGGTGGCAGGGTGGCGCAGTGGGTAGTGCCACTGCCTCCCATCACCAGCGGCCCAGGTTCAATCCCCACCTCTGGTGCTGCCTGTGTGGAGTTTGCACGTTCTCCCTGTGGGGTCCGCGTAGATTTCCCCGGGTTTCCTCCCTCCGTCCCAAAGATGTGTGGGGTCAGTGAGTTAACTGACCTCTGTAATTTGCCCCCCCCCCTTGTGCGGGTTAGGAGTTGAATCCGGGGGGAGGGGGAGAATCAAATGGGATCAGTATCAACTGATGGTCAGCACAGACTCAGTGGACCGAAGGGCCTGTTTCCATGTTGTATGACTTTATGAATCTGTGACTGTCACAACTGTGGGGAAGTGCAAGATCGGGTACGTGGATGGGAACGGTTTAGAGGAACATGGGCCAAACACAGGCAGGTGGGACCAATGTAAATGGGGCATCTTGGTCAGCATGGGCAAGTTGGGCTGAATGGTCTGTTTCCATGCTAAACTCATAGATACAGTGTGGAAACAGGCCCCACGGCCCAACTTGCCCGCACCAGCCAACATGTCCCAGCTACACTAGTCCCACCTGCCTGCGCTTGATCCATATCCCTCCAAACCTGTCCTATCCATGTACCTGTCTAACTGTTTCTTAAATGTTGGGATAGTCCCAGCCTCAACTACCTCCTCTGGCAGCTCGTTCCATACACCCACCACCCTTTGTGTGGAAAATGTTACCTCTCGGATTCCTATTAAATCTTTTCCCCTTCACCTTGAACCCGTGTCCTCTGGTCCTCGATTCCCCAACTCTGGGCAAGAGACTCTGTGCATCTTCCCGATCTATTCCTCTCATGATCTTATACACTCTATAGGATCATGAGAGGAATAGATTGGTAGATGCACAAAGATCACCCCTCATCCTCCTGCGCTCCAAGGAATAGAGTCCCAGCCTACTCAACCTCTCCCTATAGTTGCACACCTTCTAGATCTGACAACAGATCCTCTAGTCCTGGCAACTCTATGTATTACTCTATCAGTCATTGACTTTCCCATGCTTCAATGACTTGACCATGACCAAAGTGAATACTTATCGTAAGTTGGGAGGTCATATTGCAGTTGGATTAGACGTCGGTGAGGCCTCATTTAGAATATTGTGTTCAGTTCTTGGCACTGTGTTATCAGAAAGATGTTGTCAAGCTGGAAAAGGTTCAGAGAAGAATTACAAGGATGTCGCCAGGATTACAGAGTGTGAGTTATAGGAGGAATGTTTAAGAAGGAACTACAGATGTTGGAAAAATCGAAGGTAGACAAAAACGCTGGAGAAACTCAGCGGGTGAGGCAGCATCTATGGAACAAAGGAACGTTTTGGGTTGAGACCCTTCTTCAGACAATAGGGAGAGGTTGAGTAGGCTGGGACTATTCCTTGGAGCACAGGAGGATGAGGGCTAATCTTATAGAGGTGTACAAAATCATGAGAGGAATAGATCAGGTCGATGTACAGAGTCTCTTGTCCAGAGTAGGGGAATCGAGAACCAGAGGACATGGGTTTAAACTGAGAGGGGAAAAGATTTAATAGGAACCTGACATGAGGAAGAGAGAAGCAGCAAGTATATTGTGGACAGAGGAAAGACCTGTGAGCAGTCAACCCCTCACCCAGATGCGTGGGAGATTGCAACCTTCATGTGGTCCGCCCTGTTTCAACGAATGCAATCAACCCAGCGTGCACAATCAAATAAGATCAAATAGAACAAGTTGTCCCACAACTTTAGGCTGTGCACACCATACGCAAGAAGAAGAAGAGCCCCTTAGCAACTCCTGGACCTGGAGTATTGTGTGCAGTTTTGGTCCCCTAATTTGAGGAAGGACATTCTTGCTATTGAGGGAGTGCAGCGTAGGTTTACAAGGTTAATTCCCGGGATGGTGGGACTGTCATATGATGAGAGAATGGAGCAGCTGGGCTTGTACACTATGGAGTTTAGAAGTTTAGAAGGATTAGAGGGGATCTCATTGAAACATATAAGATTGTTAAGGGCTTGGACACGCTAGAGGCAGGAACCATTTTCCCGATGTTGGGGTAGTAAGTCTATTTAGAACGGAAACGAGGAAACACTTTTTTTCACAGAGTGGTGAGTCTGTGGAATTCTCTGCCTCAGAGGGCGGTGGAGGTCGGTTCTCTGGATGCTTTCAAGAGAGAGCTAGATAGGGCTCTTAAAAATAGCAGAGTCGGGGGGTATGGGGAGAAGGCAGGAATGGGGTACTGATTGGGGATGATCAGCCATGATCATATTGAATGGCGTTGCTGGCTCGAAGGGCCAAATGGCCTCCTCCTGCACCTGTTGTCTATTGTCTAATGTCTCCCTCACCGATCACTCCCGTAGTGACTTCTTAGCCAATTAACCCTTCGCAGCTTAATCATGTTTTTCAGTCTCTGGCTCAACCGCATGTACATTTTGGCTATTGCAGGCGCTCAGCATCTGGCCTGGTGACTTAGCTCTGCACTAGTCACCACTGAGGCATTTAGCCAGCAAGAGTCAAGAGAGTTTTATTGTCATGTGTCCCAGATAGGACAATGAAATTCTTGCTTTGCTGCAGCACAACAGAATATGTAAACATAATACAGAACAGGAGATAAAAGTTCAGCGAGCATTTAGCAGTGTCCACATAGTCAAGTACCCCAACATCCTCACTGGTTCCAAAATATACTTCATCAGAGGCCTGTGGGTGTATGGGACGAGCTGCCAGAGGAGGAAGTTGAGGCAGGGAGTATTCACAGCATTTAAAAGACATTTGTACAGGTACATACAACGGACCTTCATGGTCGGGTCTAGATCCTACAACCACTGGGACTTGAAAGTGGCCCCAAAGTGGTGACTCTGCACACTGTCGCAGTGCGTTACTGCTGTACACTTGTACTGTATCTGAGATGCTGATCTAAGATGTATCTAAGTGATACTTGTACCCACTGAGTTCCTCCACTTTGTGTTCTACCTCTGCCTTCTAGTGGTGGACATGTCTTCCAGGGCAGAAGGTTTCCTATTCTTTTCCATGTCTGTGGCCCTGATAATATTGTCATATCTGTACCACTGCCTCCAGAACCCCTACATGTATAGAGTACAGCATGGAAACAGGCCCTTCCACCCACCTGGTCCATGTCTACTGGGCAGTTTGTATACTGGGCAAGTCCCATTCACCCACATTCGCCCCATATCTCCATAAACCCCTGTAAGCCATGGATGTTATAAAAAGGTTCATATGTTTTGAAATATATGTAGACAGGTACATGGATGGGAAAGGTGATGTGGGCCAAACACAGGCAGGTGGGACTAGTTTCGATGGGGCATCTTGGTTGATATGGACATTGGGCTGAAGGGCCGTTTCCATGAGTCTATAACAAGGGTAACGTGAGTGTCGATGTGTGGGTGTGGACGGGAGGGGGTGTTGGAGGGGCCAGGCTGACTCTCTGTCTGCTGTCTGTCCCTCAGCTTTGAGATCCCCACCATGTTCAGCAGCTGCAGCCGAGAGGACCTGGAGAACAGCCTGCGGCACGGGGTGGGGGTCTGCCTGTTCAACCTGCCGCCTCTACACCTGCTGGTGGAGGGGCCCGAGTGCGGCAACATGTACCTGGAGGAGGGCGAGGAGTGCGACTGCGGCAAGGCCACGGTAAGGAGGGGCCGAAGGGTCTGTTCCTGTGCTGTTCTATGTAATGCCCCAGCAGGAATCCCGGTTAGAGATACGTGTAAATAAATCTTCATTTTGACCCTTCCCCCGTCTTAACTCTCTGCATTGTTTTGTGCTCAGGAATGTTCGGATCGCTGCTGCCATCCTTTGACGTGTAAACTCATCCCAGGGGCTGTGTGCTCATCCACTGGTGCCTGCTGTAAGGACTGCAATGTAAGTAAGATGCTGGGCTTCTGCCTTCACCACCTGGGCCTCAATAACCCGTGCCTGCCTTCTCCCCATATCCCTTGATTCCACTAGCACCTAGAGCTTTATCTAACTCTCTATTAAATCCATCCAGTGATTTGGCCTCCACTGCCCTCTGTGGCAGGGAATTCCACAAATCCACAACTCTCTGGGTGAAAACGTTTTTTCTCACCTCAGTCTTAAATGACCTCCCCTTTATTCTAAGACTGTGGCCCCTGGTTCTGGACTCGCCCAACATTGGGAACATTTTTCCTGCATCTAGCTTGTCCAGTCCTTTTATAATTTTATATGTCTCTATAAGATGCCCCCTCATCCTTCTAAACTCCAGTGAATACAAGCCTAGTCTTTTCAATCTTTCCTCATATATACAGTCCCGCCATCCCAGGGATCAATCTCATGAACCTACACTGCACTGCCTCAATCACACGGATGTCCTTCCTCAAATTAGGAGACCAAAACTGTACACAATGATCCAGATGTGGTCTCACCAGAGCCCTATACAACCATATTACCAATGATCTGTCGCGGACCAACCACGTTGGTGCGACAGCCAGGAAGGGGATATGGGGAGAAGGCAGGAATGGGGTACTGATTGTGGATGATCAGCCATGATCACAGTGAATGGCGGTGCTGGCTCGAAGGGCCGAATGGCCTACTCCTGCACCTATTGCTATTGTCTATTGTCTAACTCCTCTACTTCCTCACGAGATTCAGGATTTTGCCACATATAAAATTCATAAATTGTATAGGCCTCTGACATTGTCGGGTCTAGAGGATGTGGTTAGCCATATCAAGCCGTCGGGCTCCCCATGTGATGCTGTCCCTCCTCTTCTTTTTAAATAGGTTTTCCCGAGGGCAGTCGGTTCTCGCCATCATAAACAGTAGCTTGTGTTCTGGGGTTGTCCCCGAAAATTTTAAACATGCAGTAGTGCAACCACTACTTAAGAAACCTGGCCTGGATCAAACTGTTCTGGCCAATTTTAGGCCGATCTCCAAGCTGCCATTTATCTCTAAAATCATGGAGAAAGTAGTTTATGCTCAGCTAAAAACTCTTCCTGGACGAGCACAATATTCGGGAGGTTTTCCAGTCTAGATTCAAAGCTATGCATAGCACAGAGTCAGCTCTGCTAAGGGTTTTTAATGACATTCTCCTGGCAAACGACTCCGGTAATTATGTGGTTCTTGTCTTGCTGGACCTATCTGCCGCCTTCGATACAATGGTTACAATCCCGATTACAGCACCAAGTGGGCATTTGTGGCAGTGCCCTGGGATGGTTCAGGTCCTATCTGGCAGACAGAACCATGCATGTAAGCCTTGCTGGCTTTGAATCCTCCTCCGCTCCCTTGGCATATGAGGTTCCACAGGGCTCAATTTTAGGGCCCCTGCTCTTCTCTCTATACCTACTTCCTCTGGGCTCAATTTTAAGAAGGCATGGCATCTCCTTTCACTTTTACACAGATGATAGCCAGTTATATATGCCACTCAGGAAGGAAGACGACTATTGTCTAAAGTCACTTCTGGCTGGTCTTGAGGACATTAAGTCCTGGATGGCCTTAAACTTTCTGGGACTTAATGAAAAAAAGACAGAGGTGATTTTGTCTGGGTTTTAGGATGGACGGTGATTTTAAACTAGATAAACAAATAGGCGCGGTGGTTAAGTCCAGCTTCTTTCACCTAAGGAAGCTGGCGAAGGTGAAGCCCATTCTCGAGCGGCATCATTTTGAAACAGTAATCCATGCCTTTATTATATCTAGGCTGGATTACTGTAACGCACTCTACTCTGGAGTCGCATGAGCTTCATTGTCTCGTCTCCAGCTGGTTCAAAATGCTGCCGCTCGCCTCTTAACCGGAACTCGAAAGAGGGAGCACATTATGCCAATTTTGGCCTCCCTTCACTGGCTCCCAGTGCACTTTCGAGTTCATTTTAAAATTATTTTATTTGTTTTTAAATCGTTGAATGGGCTCGCCCCGCCTTACCTCTCTGAGCTGCTCCATCCATACGCTCCTGCCCGGTGCCTCAGGTCAGCTGATCAGCTGCTCCTTGAGGTACCAAGGTCTAAGCGGAAGCTCAGAGGGGATAGAGCCTTTTCTGTTGCTGCTCCAGCACTCTGGAACACCCTGCCGTTGCACATCAGACAGGCCCCCTCACTGTCCATCTTCAAATCCACCCTGAAAACCAATTTTTATTCTCTGGCTTTCGACACTGGCTGAGACATTGCTCCTGTTTTTAGTGCTTTTAATGTTTTTTTAATTTTTAACTGTTTTATAGTCCTTTGTTTTACGGTTTTTAATGGTTTGTAATAACTTCTTGTCCACGAGTTCTCATGTACAGCACTTTGTGGCAACTGCAGTTGTTTAAAGTGCTTTATAAATAAAGTTATTATTATTATTATTATTACAAAGGATTGGGCCGGCTAGATGCAGGAAAAATGTTCCCGAGGTTTGGGGGGAGTCCAGAACCAGGGGTCACAGTTTAAGAATAAGGAGTGGGCCATTTAGGACTGAGATGAAGAAAAACCTTTACACCCAGTTGTGAATCTGTGCAAATCTCTGCCACAGAAGACAGTGGAGGCCAATTCACTGGATATTATTCAAGAGAGAGTTAGATTTAGCTCTTCAGGCTAAAGGAATTAAGGGATATGGGGAGAAGGCAGGAACGGGGTACTGATTGAGGATGATCAGCCATGATCATATTGAATGGCGGTGCTGGCTCAAAGGGCCGAATGGCCCACTCCTGCACCTATTTTTCTGTGTTTCTATATTTCTATCACTCCAGCAACTTACACACTCGACACTTGCAACATAGAAAGCGTAGTTGGGATACATCGCAGCTTGGTTTGGGAACAGCTCAACCCAAGACCACAAGTAATTGTAGATTTGTGGATGTAGCCCAGTCCATCACACACACACACTCCCCACCATCGACTCCATCCACACTTCACGCTGCTTCGGGAAAGCAGCCAACATAATCAAAGACTTGTCCCACCACGGTCATTCTATCTTAGAAACATAGAAAATAGGTGCAGGAGGAGGCGATTCGGCCCTTCGAGCCAGCACCGCCATTCATTGTGATCATGGCTGATCGTTCCCAATCAATAACCCGTGCCTGCCTTCTTCCTATATCCCTTGACTCCACTAGCCCCTAGAGCTCTATCTAACTCTCTCTTAAATCCATCCAGTGATTTGGCCTCCACTGCTCTCTGTGGCAGGGAATTCCACAAATTCACAACTCTCTGGGTGAAAAAGTTATTTTCTCACCTCAGTCTTAAATGGCCTCCCCTTTATTCTAAGACTGTGGCCCCTGGTTCTGGACTCGCCCACCATTGGGAACATTTTTCCTGTATCTAGCTTTTCCAGTCCTTTTATAATTTTATATGTTTCTATAAGAAACCCTCTCATCCTTCTAAACTCCAGTGAATACAAGCCTAGTCTTTTCAATCTTTCCTCATATGACAGTCCCGCCATCCCAGGGATCAATCTCGTGAACCTACGCTGCACTGCCTCAATCACAAGGATGTCCTTCCTCAAATTGGGAGACCAAAACTGTACACAATACTCCAGATGTGGTCTCACCAGAGCCCTATACAACTGCAGAAGAACCTCTCTACTCCTATACTGAAATCCTCTTGTTATGAAGGCCAACATTCCATTAGCTTTCTTCACTACCTCCTAACATCCTCTTCACAGTTCACACTGCCACCCAGCTTTGTGTCATCCGCAAACTTGCTAGTGTTGCTCCTAATTTTTGGTCTCCAAATCATTAAGGACATATGCCATAAACAGTTGCGACGGTTCCCCAACACCGAGCCTTGCAGCACTCCTGTCTTACTGCCTGCCATTCTGAAAAGGACCCGTTCACTCCTAGTCTTTGCTTCCGGTCTGCCAACCAATTTTCTATCCATGTCAACACCCTACTCCCAATATCATGTGCTCTAATTTTAGTCATCAGACAGGACAACTTTGGAGGGATATGGGCCAAAAGCAGGCAGATGGGAATAGTATGATGGGACATGTTGGCTGGTGTGGGCAAGTTGGGCCAAAGGGCCTGTTTCCACACTGTATACCCTACGAGTCTCGGCGGCATGAGCGGGTGCCTCGACAGTGTTGGAGCCTCAATGGCAACGGGAGCCTCGGTGGCAACGGGAGCCTCGGTGGCCGTGGGAGCCTCGGTGGCCGTGGGAGCGTCGGTGGCAGTGGGAGACTCGGTGGCAAAGGGAGCCTCGGTGGCAACGGGAACCTCGGTGGCAGTGGGAGACTCGGTGGCAAAGGGAGCCTCGGTGGCAACGGGAGCCTCGGTGGCAACGGGAGCCTCGGTGGCAACGGGAGCCGCGGTGGCAACGGGAGCCTCGGTGGCAATGGGAGCCTCGGTGGCAACGGGAGCCGCGGTGGCAACGGGAGCCTCGGTGGCAATGGGAGCCTCGGTGGCAACGGGAGCCTCGGTGGCAACGGGAGCCTCGGTGGCAACGGGAGCCTCGGTGGCAGTGGGAGCCTCGTTGGCAACGGGAGCCTCGGTGGCAATGGGAGCCTCGGTGGCAATGGGAGCCTCGGTGGCAACGGGAGCCTCGGTGGCAAGACTCGGGAGCCTCGGTGGCAACGGGAGCCTCGGTGGCAACGGGAGCCTCGGTGGCAACGGGAGCCTCGGTGGCAACGGGAGCCTCGGTTGGCAACGGGAGCCTCGGTGGCAGTGGGAGCCTCGGTGGCAACGGGAGCCTCGGTGGCAACGGGAGCCTCGGTGGCACCGGGAGCCTCGGTGGCAACGGGAGCCTCGGTGGCAACGGGAGCCTCGGTGGCAATGGGAGCCTCGGTGGCAGTGGGAGCCTCGGTGGCAGCGGGAGCCTCGGTGGCAGCGGGAGCCTCGGTGGCAGCGGGAGCCTCGGTGGCCGTGGGAGCCTCGGTGGCAACGGGAGCCTCGGTGGCAGGGAGCCTCGGTGGCAACGGGAGCCGCGGTGGCAGCGGGAGCCTCGGTGGCAAGGGGAGCCTCGGTGGCAACGGGAGCCTCGGTGGCAGTGGGAGCCTCGGTGGCAACGCCTCGGTGGCAATGGGAGCCTCGGTGGCAATGGGAGCCTCGGTGGCAACGGGAGCCTCGGTGGCAACGGGAGCCTCGGTGGCAGTGGGAGCCTCGTTGGCAACGGGAGCCTCGGTGGCAGTGGGAGCCTCGGTGGCAAGGGGAGCCTCGGTGGCAACGGGAGCCTCGGTGGCAACGGGAGCCTCGGTGGAAACGGGAGCCTCGGTGGCCGTGGGAGCCTCGGTGGCCGTGGGAGCCTCGGTGGCAACGGGAGCCTCGGTGGCCGTGGGAGCCTCGGTGGCAATGGGAGCCTCGGTGGACGGTGGTGGTGGGGCCTCGCGATCGGCCCGCGATCAATGGTCGATGAGCATGAGGGGGGGGAGGAAAAGACCCGGCATGGGGGGACCGCTGTGAGGGACGGTGGGAGAAACAAGGGGGACCCGGTGGGGGTTGCACTAGTTTTAGACTCCTCTGCCCAGGGGATAAACCTGCGTTGGTTTGTTTGTTTGTTCATTTGTTCCAGTGAAGGCGCTGTGCTCACGGCAGCCAGACAAGTCGCTTGTCTCTTTTTCTTCTTGTTTACACTTATAATTTCAAGTTTTTGCGTACCTTGTGTGCTGTGACTGTCGGCAGACCAATTTCCCTCCGGGGATGAATAAAGTTTTATCGTATTGTATCGTGTCGTGTTGTAGAGGCAGAGGAGTGTGCTTGAACCTGGCACCCTCAGTCGCCTGGGGAAGTAGAGGCATTGGTCTGCATCCTTGGCTGAAGATTCAGTGTGGTCCTTGCCTCAGAAGGCTGTGGATAGAGTTGCCAACTATCCCGTATTAGCCGGGACATCCCGTATATTGGGCTAAATTGATTTGTCTCATACAGGACCGCCCTTGTCCTGGATTTGACCGCTACTACTCGGGTCGAGGGGACTGTCGGGTCGGAGTGCAGTGTCCGGCCCCGCCTCACCCGTCCCGACGTAGTGCAGCCCAAGGAGTGCAGCAGCAGCAGCAGCGCCTCACCAGTGGCCCCGTCGGTCGGCAACCCGGCCAGCTGTCCGACCTTTGTACCTTCGCTTACCGCCGACACCATCAGGGAGGCGGTACAGCAGCCTCAGGTCTCGCACAAGCAGGCTGAGGAACAGCTTTTTCCAAAATACCATTACCCTGCTGAACTCACAGGCCTGACGCTAGCTATCTTTTATACTCTTTTATCTGTATATATTTATTTGCCTATGTACTAGTTTAATTCATCCACATTGTACATATTGTTTTATCCAGTATTTTTACTACTTTGCACTCTGATTAGATGCTAAACTGCATTTTGTTGTACCTGTACTCGTATTTGTGCAATGACAATGAACTTGAATCGAACCTAATCTAACCACCCCTCCTTCTCATGGCCGATCATCGGTTCGTGAATTGGACGGGGCACCGGACTTTGCGAGCGATATCGCGTGGCCAGGGCCAAAACTCCTCAGCTGTCTGGGCTTTGTGTACAGTCCAGCACCCAGTCTAACTCATCATTCACCCAGCCACAGCCTAGTCGGCCAACGAAATGCCGTTGGGAATGGGTCCCATATTTTGACCTTTTGTCCCTTATTTGGGAGTGAAAAAATTGGTGACCCTAATCTCAGCTCCTCTCCCCCCCACTGCCTGCCATCCTCTGATGCCGTCTTTCTTCAGTTCCTCCCAGCAGGCACGGTGTGTAGGCCCAGACGCGGAGAGTGCGACCTGCCCGAGTTCTGCACGGGAAGCTCCCAAGATTGCCCCAACAATCACTACATGAAAGATGGCTACACCTGCAGCAACGGGAACTTGTTCTGCAACCAGGGGCTCTGTCAGTCTGCAGACAAGCAATGCCAGGAGATCTGGGGCGATGGTGAGTACAGGCTGCCGACAGCCACTAGATGGCAGCACTGATCCCCTCCCCACACATGGCAGTGGTTCTGGGAGGTCATGTTGCAGTTGTACAATACGCTGCTGCATACGATACACCATACCATACAATACAATACAATACAGTACAATACATACAATACAGTACAATACGCTGCAATACAATACCATACCATACAATACAATACAATAATACTTTATTAGCCAAGTATGTTTTGCAACATACGAGGAATTTTTGGCATGCAGTCATAAAGCAACAGAACACATTTTAACATAAACATCCACCACAGTAACTCCTCCACATTCCTCACAGTGATGGAAGGTGAAAAGAAAGTTCAATCTCTTCCCTTACTTGTGGTGGGACTCAAAGTCAGTCCCTTCGCGAGGCCTCCAGCTCCACGATGTTAGGCTGCAGAGCGACCGGAGATACGATCCGGAAAACAATCGCATCTCCGGCAAGGTACGAGACTGGAAAAAAGTTTCCCCCTCCCCCACCCCCATCCCCACATAAAACAAACCAGAGAACATTAACACAAACTTTCAAAACACACTAAAAGTAACAGAAAAAGACAAAAAAACAGACAGACTGTTGGTGAGGCTGCCAATCATACAGCGCCCGTATTGTGTTCAGTTCTGCGCACCATGCTGTGAATGATTGTAGCAGGATCTGGATCGATTGGCCAGGTGGGCGGAGGAATGGTGGATGGAATTTAATACAGAGAAGTGTGAGGTGTTGCATTTTGGGATGTCAAACAAGGACAGGACCTACACAGTGAATGATAGGCCTCTGGGTAGTGTTGTAGAGCAGAGGGATCTAGGAGTACAGGTGCATTTTTCCTTGAAGGTCGAGTCGCAGGTAGATAAGGTGGTCATAAAGGCTTTTGGCACTTTGGTCTTCATCTGTCAGAGTATTGAGTCTAGGGGTTGGGAGGTCATGTTGCAGTTGTATAAGATGTTGGTGAGACCGCATTTAGAATATTGTGTTCAGTTCTGGGCACCGTGTTCTAGGAAAGATATTGTCAAGCTTGAAAGGGTTCAGAAAAGATTTACGAGAATGTTAGACAGGTACATGGAAAGGTCAGGTTTGGAGGGATATGGACCAAGCGCAGGCAAGTGGGACTAGTGTAGCTGGGACATGTTGGCCAGTGTGGGCGAGTTGGGCAGAAGGGCCTGTTTCCACACTGTATCACTCTATGACTCCATGACTTAAGGAAAGATGTGGTCAAGCTGGAAAGGGTGCACAGAAACTTTACAAGGATGTTGCCAGGACTCGAGGGTGGGAGCTACAGGGAGAGGTTGAGTAGTCTAGGACCATTCCCTGGAGCACAGAGGATAAGGGGTGATCTTATAGAGGTGTATAAAACCATGAGTGGAATAGATTGGGTAGATGCACACAGTCTCTTGGGCAGAGGGGGATATTTGAGAACCAGAGGACATAGTCTTAAGGTGAGAGGGAAAGGTTTTGTTGGAACCTGAAGGGTATCTTTTTTACACAGAGGGTGGTGGGTGTATGGAACCAGTAGCCACAGGAGGTAGTTGGGGGCAGGTACTATCCCAATGTTTAAGAAACAGTTAGACAGGTACATGGATAGGACAGGGATATGGACCAAACGCAGGCAGGTGGGACTAGTGTAGATGGGACATGCTGGTTGGGCCGAAGGGCCTGTTTCCACGCTGTATCACTCTATGGCAGGGCTGGTGTCACACCTCCTCACCCCTGGTGAAGCAGAGTCACAGTGGCAGGTAGCACGGTCACAGGCCCTTCGGCCCAACACATCCATACTGACCAACATGTCCTATCTACACTAGTCCCACCTTTGACCTATATCCCTCTAAACCTCTTCTGAACCACTACTCCTGATCTAGAACATTCTGCCAGGGGTGATGGTGGAGGCAGATACCATAGTGGTGTTTAAGAGACTTTTGGACAGGCGCATAGATATGAATGAATGAATTGGCCAAGTATTCACATACAAGGAATTTGCCTTGGTGCTCCGCACGCAAGTGACAACATGACATACAGTGACAATTAGGAATGACACATAAATATTAAATATTAATAATAAAACATTATTGATTAAGCATGTGAATTGAATAAAATACCAGAGCAAAAGGAGGCTACAGATTTTTGATTATTACTAGTTGTGGAAAAGATCTGTTTTTATGTCTGGCTGTGGCAGCTTTGACGGTCCGGAGTTGCCTTCCAGAGGGAAGTGATTCAAAGAGTTTGTGGCCAGGGTGAGAGGGGTCAGAGATGATCTTGCCCGCTCGCTTCCTGGCCCTTGCAGTATGTGCTAGGAGAGAGAGATGTATGTAGGGATTTTGGGCCCCATATCTGAGGAAGGATGTGCTGGCTCTGCAGAGGGTCCAGAGGAGGTTTACAAGATTGATCGCAGGAATGAGCGTTTGTCGGCACTGGACCTGTACTCGCTGGAGTTTAGAAGAATGAGGGGGGACCTCAATGAAACATACAGAATAATGAAAGGCCTGGATAGGGTGAGTGTGAGAGGATGTTTCCACTAGTGGGAGAGTCTAGGACTAGAGTTCATAGTCTCAGAATTAAAGGATGTTCTTTTAGGACGGAGATGAGGAGAAATTTCTTTAGTCAGAGGGTGATGAATCTGTGGAAATCTTTGTCATAGACGGCTGGGGAGGCCAAGTCAGTGGATATTTTTAAGGCAGAGATAGATAGATTCTTGGTTAGTGTGGGTGTCAGAGGTTATGGGGAGAAGGCAGGAGAATGGGGTTAGGAGAGGGAGATAGATCAGCCATGATTGAATGGTGGAATGGACTCGATGGGCTGAATGGCCTAATTCTGCTCCCTATGACCTAATCGATATACAATTATGAGATGCGTGGATAGTGCAGAGAGTCAAGACCTTTTTCCAGGGTAGAAGGTGTCACCCTGGATAGAGGCCAAACACAAACATAGAGTGGGTAATAAGATGTATGATCTGTGTATGAAAGAACTGCAGATGCTGGTTTAAATCGTAGGTAGACACAAAATGCTGGAGTAACTCAACGGGACCGGCAGCATCTCTGGAGAGAAGGGATGGGTGATGTTTCGGTTCGAGACCCTTCTTCAGACAGAAGATGTACAGTATGATGTGCTTGCCTTCATTGGTCAGGGGAATTGAGTATTCGACTCAGGAAGTCATGCTGCAGTTTATGGGACTGTGGTCAGGCCGCATTCGGAGTCTTGCCTGCAGTTCTGGTCGCCCCCATTTACTGGAATGTATGCAATCTCCCATAACGGAGACGAGGAAACACTTTTTCACACAGAGAGTTGTGAGTCTGTGGAATTCTCTGCCTCAGAGGGCAGTGGAGGCCGGTTCTCTGGACACTTTCAAGAGAGAGCTAGATAGGGCTCTTAAAGATAGAGGAGTCAGGGGATATGGGGAGAAGGCAGGAACGGGGTACTGATTGGGGATGATCAGCCATTGAATGGCGGTGCTGGCTCGAAGGGCCGAATGGCCTACTCCTGCACCTATTGGGTATTGGAAGGATGTGGGGGCTTTGCTGCAAAAGAATCCAAGTCTGTCCAACCTCTCCCTGTAGCTAATACCCTGTGATCCAAGCACCAACCTCGTCCTGTAGCTAATACCCTGTGATCCAAGCACCAACCCCCCCTGTAGCTAATACCCTTTGATCCAAGCACCAACCCCCCCTGTAGCTAATACCCTGTGATCCAAGCACCAACCCCCCCCTGTAGCTAATACCCTGTGATCCAAGCACCAACCCCCCCCTGTAGCTAATACCCTGTGATCCAAGCACCAACCTCGTCCTGTAGCTAATACCCTGTGATCCAAGCACCAACCTCGTCCTGTAGCTAATACCCTTTGATCCAAGCACCAACCTCCTCCTGTAGCTAATACCCTTTGATCCAAGCACCAACCCCCCCCCCTGTAGCTAATACCCTGTGATACCCAACCCCCCTGTGATCCAAGCACCAACCTCTAATACCCTGTGATCCAAGCACCAACCTCGTCCTGTAGCTAATACCCTGTGATCCAAGCACCAACCTCCCACTGTAGCTAATGCCCTTTGATCCAAGCACCAACCTCGTCCTGTAGCTAATACCCTTTGATCCAAGCACCAACCTCCCACTGTAGCTAATGCCCTTTGATCCAAGCACCAATCCCCCCCTGTAGCTAATACCCTTTGATCCAAGCACCAACCCCCCCTGTAGCTAATACCCTTTGATCCAAGCACCAACCTCCCACTGTAGCTAATGCCCTTTGATCCAAGCACCAACCTCCTGCACCCTCTCCAGAGCCTCCACATCCTTCTTCTGATGGGGTGACCAGAGGTAATACAGAAACAGGCCGTTGGGCCCATCCGGTCCGTGCTGACCAAGTTGCCCATCCGAGCTAGTCCCACTGGCTCATTCCTCAGGGACATGGCTGCTCAGGAACAGGTCCTCCGGGCAGTTCAAACATCTCCCCTCCCTTTCCCGCTCGCTTGGTTGGGATGTGGCCGCACGCAGTTAACAGCACGAGGACGGTGAAGTGACAGCGCCTTCTCTCCCATAGGTGCGATGTCGGCCGAGCCGATCTGCTATGAAGTAACTAACGGAGAAGGAAACCAGTATGGCAATTGTGGCCAGAACGAAAACAACGAGCATATTGCATGCCAAGCTGAGTATGTGCCTGACATCCTGACTTTGCACAAACACCCACCTGCCCTAACGCAGGGATTTGATCCCGAGAATAACTGACACGTTAGCGCTGTTTCATGACATTTGAATTATAATTTAACAAGTTTATCGCGGGTGGCACATTGAGTTGCTGCCTCACAGCACCCGGGTTCAATCCTGACCACGGGGTGCTGTCTGTGTGGAGTTTGCACGTCCTCCCCGTGCGTGACGCGTGGCTTTCCTCTGGATGTCACATCCCAGAGACGTGCAAGTTTGTACGTTCATTGGCTTCTGTAAATTGCCCTTCATTTGTAGGATGAGAAAGTGGGAGAACATGGAACTGTTACGCTAGCGATCAGTGGTCAGCGTGGACGCGATGGGCCCAATGGCCTGGTTCCACGCTGTATCTATAAACTAAACTGGAGTAACTCAGCGGGTCAGGCAGCGTCTCCAGAGAAGGAATGGGTCATGACCCTTCTTCAGACTGAGAGTCAGAGGAAAGGGAAACAAGAGATATAAATGGTGGAAATGGTAAATTCATTGTAATTTAGAAGGATGAGAGGGCATCTTATTGAAACATATAAAATTATTAAGGGATTGGACACGCTAGATGCAGGAAACATGTTTCCGACATTGGGGAGTCCAGAACCAGGGGCCACAGTTTTTGAATAAGGGGTAGTCCATTTAGAATGGAGGTGAGGAAACACTTTTTCACATAGAGAGTTGTGAATTTTTGGAATTCTCTGCCTCAGAGGGCAGTGGAGGCTGATTCACTGGATGCATTCAAAAGAGAGTTAAATAGAGCTATTAGGGCTAGCGGAATCAAGCAGTATGGGGAGAAGGCAGGAACAGGGTACTGATTGGGGATGATCAGCCATGATCACATTGAATGGCGGTGCTGGCTCGAAGGGCCAAATGGCCTCCTCCTGCACCTGTTGTCTATGTATCTATGGTGATATCGAGAGATATGGAACAAACAAAAAATATGCAAAAAGCAACAATCATCAAGGAACAGTGGAGCCCACAATGGTTCATTGTTGGCTGTGGGCTGGGTGATAACGAGTTATACAGACATTGAAACTCATCAGGACGTCAGTGAGATTAGTACGATGATTAGGATGTCGGCAGGACTGAGAGGGAGAGGGAGAGGAAGAGGGAGAGGGGATGCAAGGGTTACTTGAACTTGGAGAAATCAATTCCCTTGGCCAAGCAAAATAGATGCTGTTCCGCCAATTGGCGCTGGGCCTCACTATGACAGTGGAGGAGGCCCAGGACAGAAAAGTCAGCTAGGCCCAGGCGGACTGAGCGGAGGTATTCATTGTGTTTATATGACAACTGTAGTGGTACATGTCTCTAAATGTATAAAGGGGTATGGGCCAAGTGTGGACAAATGGGACTAGTTTAGATGGGGCAAATCTGTCAGTATGGGAAAGTTGGGCTGAAAGGCCTGTTTTCATGCTGTGTAAATCTATGTCCAAGTGATCTTTCCTCACTTAAATCCAAGTCTACACACACACCTCACTCGATGATCTTCTAATATCCTTGCTAAACTCTGCTTAATTATTAAAGCAACCAGCCCTCCTCTGTTTACGGCAACACTCTCCTGTCTCTGGTGGGGGTTCCGCTGTGTGGTAAATGTTCCATCATTCTATATTTGAGACTTTGTCCAAAACACAATATTACTGATGCACCCCTTGTGTTTATTCTCGTGGTATCATTTTCACCTGAACCATTGTAAAATGCAGCACAGGAACAGGCAGGCAGTGCAGCAGTAGAGTTGCTGCCTCACAGCGCCAGAGACCCGGGTTCCATCCTGACTACGGGTGCTGTCTGTATGGAGTTTGCACGTTCTCCCCGTGACCTGCGGGGGTCTTCTCCAGGTGCTCCGGTTTCCTCCCACACTCCAAAGATGTACAGGTTTGTAGGTGAATTGGCTTTGGTAAAATTGTAAATAGTCCCTAGTGTGTGTAGGATAGTGTTAGTGTGCGGGGATCACTGGTCAGCACTGACTCGGTGGGCCGAAGGGCCTGTTTCCGTGCTGTATATTTAAACTAAACTAAACCAGCCCACCCTGTCAGACTTTTGATCGGACTTTAATGGTTTTACCTTGCACTAGATGTTATTCCCTTATCATGTATCTGTACACTGTGAATGGCTCGATTGTAATGGTGTATAGTCTTTCTGCTGACTGGTTGGCAGGTAGCATGTGCATCTTGGAGGGTAGTGGTTGTATGGGGTGAGGCCAGCGTGTGATTGTCACCCCTGCAGGGACGTCCTTTGCGGGAAGATGCAGTGTAAGGGGGGAAGTGAAAAGCCCATCCGTGGAGGCAATGTGCACATCATCACCAGCACGCTGCGCTTCCGGGGTGTCAAGCACGAGTGCCGGGCCACCTACACCACCTTCGAGGATGCCAGTAGCTCTGACATCATCCGCCCGGGCACCAAGTGTGGGCACCAGAAGGTAAGCGGGAACGAGGGCTGCTCAGGAGAGAGTGGGGCTGCAACTCCACCCCTCCTGTTGGCTCCACAGTCACGTCAAGGCAAAGGAAAGGAAGTTAATAAGGGCCTGTCCCACTTATGCAATTTTTTCGCCTTCTGCAGAGCCCTAGTGAGACCACACCTGGAGTATTGTGTGCAGTTCTGGTCCCCTAATTTGAGGAAGGACATTCTTGCTATTGAGGGAAGTGCAGCGTAGGTTTACAAGGTGAACTCCTGGGATGGCGGGACTGTCATATGCTGAGAGAATGGAGCAGCTGGGCTTGTACACTCTGGAGTTTAGAAGGATGAGAGGATATCTCATTGAAACATATAAGATTGTTAAAGGACCTGTCCCATTTGGCCATCATTTGCACGTAAATTACGCTACATCATTTACGCGTCATGACGCACGATGCACGCGACATGACAGCACGTGATGCAAGCATGGTGTGCATTACGCACGTATGGTGCACGATGACATAGAAACATAGAAACAAAGAAATTAGGTGCAGGAGTAGGCCATTGTGCCCTTCGAGCCTGCACCGCCATTCAATATGATCATGGCTGATCATCCAACTCAGTATCCCGTACCTGCCTTCTCTCCATACCCTCTGATCCCCTTAGCCACAAGGGCCACATCTAACTCCCTCTTAAATATAGCCAATGAACTGGCCTCGACTACCCTCTGTGGCAGAGAGTTCCAGAGATTCACCACTCTCTGTGTGAAAAAAGTTCCTCTCATCTCGGTTTTAAAGGATTTCCCCCTTATCCTTAAGCTGTGACCCTTTGTCCTGGACTTCCCCAACATCGGGAGCAATCTTCCTGCATCTAGCCTGTCCAACCCCTTAAGAATTTTGTAAGTTTCTATAAGATCCCCTCTCAATCTCCTAAATTCTAGAGAGTATAAACCAAGTCTATCCAGTCTTTCTTCATAAGACAGTCCTGACATCCCAGGAATCAGTCTGGTGAACCTTCTCTGCACTCCCTCTATGTGCCTCGATTTGGAGACCAAAACTGTACGCAATACTCCAGGTGTGGTCTCACCAAGACCCTGTACAACTGCAGTAGAACCTCCCTGCTCCTATACTCAAATCCTTTTGCTATGAAAGCTAACATACCATTCGCTTTCTTCACTGCCTGCTGCACCTGCATGCCTACTTTCAATGACTGGTGTACCATGACACCCAGGTCTCGCTGCATCTCCCCTTTTCCTAGTCGGCCACCATTTAGATAATAGTCTGCTTTCCTGTTTTTGCCACCAAAATGGATAACCTCACATTTATCCACATTATACTGCATCTGCCAAACATTTGCCCACTCACCCAGCCTATCCAAGTCACCTTGCAGTCTCCTAGCATCCTCCTCATAGCAAACACTGCCCCCCAGCTTAGTGTCATCCGCAAACTTGGAGATATTGCCTTCAATTCCCTCATCCAGATCATTAATATATATTGTAAATAGCTGGGGTCCCAGCACTGATCCTTGCGGTACCCCACTAGTCACTGCCTGCCATTGTGAAAAGGACCCGTTTACTCCTACTCTTTGCTTCCTGTTTGCCAGCCAGTTCTCTTTCCACATCAATACTGAACCCCCAATGCCGTATACTTTAAGTTTGTATACTAATCTCTTATGTGGGACCTTGTCGAAAGCCTTCTGGAAGTCCAGATACACCACATCCACTGGTTCTCCCCTATCCACGCTACTAGTTACATCCTCGAAAAATTCTATAAGATTCGTCAGACATGATTTACCTTTCGTAAATCCATGCTGACTTTGTCCAATGATTTCACCACTTTCCAAATGTGCTGCTATCCCATCTTTAATAACTGACTCTAGCAGTTTCCCCACTATCGATGTTAGACTAACTGGTCTGTAATTCCCCGTTTTCTCTCTGCCTCCCTTCTTAAAAAGTGGGGTTGCGTTTGCTACCCGCCAATCCTCAGGAACTACTCCAGAATCTAAAGAGTTTTGACAGATTATTACTAATGCATCCACTATTTCTGGAGCTACTTCCTTAAGTACTCTGGGATGCAGCCTATCTGGCCCTGGGGATTTATCGGCCTTTAATCCATTCAATTTACCCAACACCACTTCCCGGCTAACCTGGATTTCACTCAATTCCTCCAACTCCTTTGACCCGCTGTCCCCTGCTATTTCCGGCAAATTATTTATGTCTTCCTTAGTGAAGACGGAACCAAAGTAGTTATTCAATTGGTCCGCCATATCCTTGTTCCCCATGATCAACTCACCTGTTTCTGACTGCAAGGGACCAACATTTGTTTTAACTAATCTCTTTCTTTATACATATCTATAAAAACTTTTGCAGTCAGTTTTTATGTTCCCTGCCAGTTTTCTTTCATAATCTTTAAGCCCTTTGTCCTCCTCTGCTGGTCTCTGAATTTCTCCCAGTCCTCCGGTATGCTGCTTTTTCTGGCTAATTTGTACGCATCATCCTTCGCTTTGATACTATCCCTGATTTCCCTTGTTATCCACGAATGTACTACATTCCCTGATTTATTCTTTTGCCAAACTGGGATGAACAATTTTTGTAGTTCATCCATGCAGTCTTTAAATGTCTTCCATTGCATATCCACTGTCAACCCTTTTAGAATTAATTGCCAGTCAATCTTGGCCAATTCACGTCTCATACCCTCAAAGTTACCTTTCTTTAAGTTCAGAACCATTGTTTCTGAATTAACAATGTCACTCTCCATCCTAATGAAGAACTCAACCATATTATGGTCACTCTTGCCCAAGGGGGCACGCACAACAAGATTGCTAACTAACCCTTCCTCATTACGCAATACCCAGACATAGGCAGTGACGCGCAGCCGTGCGCGGAGTCGCAGGATTTTGTGATGTACAAAATCTTCACGCGCCATCTGCGTGACGTGCAAATGACGGCGAAGTGAGACAGGCCCTTAAGGGTTTGGACACGCTAGAGGCAGGAAACATGTTCCCGATGTTGGGGGAATCCAGAACCAGGGGCCACAGTTTAAGAATAAGGGGTAAGCCATTTAGAACGGAGACAAGGAAACACTTCAGAGAGTTGTGAGTGTGGAATTCTCTGTCTCAGAGGGCGGTGGAGGCCAGTTCTCTGGATACTTTCAAGAGAGAGCTAGATAGGGCTCTTGAAGATAGTGGAGTTAGGGGATATGGGGAGAAGGCAGGAATGGGGTACTGATTGGAGATGATCAGCCATGATAATATTGAATGGTGGTGCTGGCTTGAAGGGCCGAATGGCCTTCTCCTGCACCTGCACCTATTGTCTATTGCCATTGATATGATGCTTGGGTAGTGTGCGGGCAATGCCAGTGAGTGTGCGATGCACTAACACACTGATCTTTGTTTCACAGGCCTGTATTAATGCCAAGTGCCAGAACATAGCCCAGTTGCATGTGGGAAGCTGCCAGAAGACGTGTAACAACAATGGGGTAGGACATTGATCATCTCAGTCATCGCCACCCAGGATCAACGGGCAGGGGAGGGGCGGCCAACACATTCAATGCCCTTTACATTAGTTCACCCACGGTGCTGCAGACTGAGTCTTCATTAGTTCCCTGTCAACCGTGACGGGAGAACGCAGGAGAATGGGGTCCAGAGCGAAAGATAGATCAGCCATGATGGAAGACGGAGTAGACGCGATGGGCCGAATGGCCTAATTCAGCCCACTGAGTCCACGCTGACCATCGATCACCCGTTCACACTAGTTCTCATCCATTCCCCACTCACTAGGTCAATTTACAAATCAACTAATGAGGCCACAAACCCGCACCCGCGGTTACAAGGAGACCATTGTGCCGTCCTTGCGTTTGCATGTAGACCTCCATCCAGTGCTGTTTACAAGAGCATTCTCAAAACGCTTGCCGCTGTGTTATATGACAGAAGGTGATTGTGGATTAACCCTTATTAATCCTTGCCATTTATAATCTCCACTACACATATATGTGTCCACCCATTACATGGTATTACGGTATTACACGGTACTAAACTAACAAGGTCAGCCAGATCCCAGAAGCCACACCGAGCTGGGTATGAATGGCTGGCAGTTTAAATGTTCTGGATTACTTATGGAATAAAGACTAATCTTTCACTATGCGTTCTCCACAGATGCTGCCTGACCCGCTGAGTTACTCCAGCACTCTGTGAAACGTCACCTATCCATGTTCTCCACAGATGCTACCTGACCCGCTGAGTTACTCCAGCACTCTGTGAAACGTCACCTATCCATGTTCTCCACAGATGCTGCCTGGCCCGCCGAGTTACTCCAGCACTCTGTGTCTTTTCCTGCAATGACAGGGGGATACAGTTGAAGGGGGGAGGTTGGCAGATGGGGGGAGTAAGTGACAAAGGTGGGAGTGGGATAAGGAGAGAAGAGGAAGGTGATGTAAAGCTGGATGGAGGGATACGGGTGGAAGGGAAAGAACTGTAATAGCCCCTGCCTCAACTACCACCTCTGGCAGCTCGTTCTATACACCCACCACCCTCTGTGTGAACAGAGCAGTGATTTGGGGAGAGGTTTGTAAATACTCCCTGGAGGTGTGTTGGTTACTCGACCGGCTGTAAGCCTGTGTTTCTAAGTAAACCTGTGCTGCACGGCTGCTGACATCAGGTATGTTTTTGTTCCAGGTGTGTAACAATAATGGCAACTGTTTCTGTGATCAGGGCTGGTCTCCTCCTTACTGCAATTCCAGCGGCACGGGCGGCAGCCTCGACAGTGGGCCAATGCCAGCTGAACAACCAGGTACGCAGCACGCTACAGCACGTCAATGGTCTGTTGTGTCTGTCCGAGTCTATGGCCATTACTGTCAGTACTGAGTCTATGGTCATCATTGTCTGGACTGAGTGTGGTCATTACTGTCACATGTCACTGGACAAGCTAGATGCAAGAAAAATGTTCCCAATGTTGGGCGAGTCCAGAACCAGGGGCCACAGTCTTAGAATAAAGGGGAGGTCATTTAAGACTGAGGTGAGAAAAAACTTTGTCACCCAGAGTGCTGTGAATTTATGGAATTCCCTGCCACAGAGGGCAGTGAAGGCCAAGTCACTGGATGGATTTAAGAGATAGTTAGATAGAGCTCTAGGGGCTAGTGGAGTCAAGGGATATGGGGAGAAGGCAGGCACGGGTTATTGATAGGGGACGATCAGCCATGATCACAATGAATGGCGGTGCTCGTTCAAAGGGCCGAATGGCCTCCGCCTGCACCTATTTTCTCTGTTTCTATGTACCGAGGTACAGTGAAAAGCTTTGTTTTGCATGCTGTACAATCAGATCAGATAATACTCTACATAAATACAAACAGGTCAAACTCCAATCCATTAGGTAGAGCAAAAGGGAAGATACAGAGTGCAGAATATAGTTCTCAGCATTGTAGCGCATCAGTTCCACAGACTAAGTCCAATGTCCGCAATGGAGTAGAGGTGAATCGGACAGTACCCGAGCTTATGGAAGGGCCGTTCAGAAGCCTGATAACAGAGGGGAAGAAGCTGTTCCTCCAACGGCCCCGATCCATGCCGGGCCGGCAGCACAGAGAGGGATGTAGAATGAGAGGACTCATACAGGAGTGTATCTGAGTCATTCCTCACCCTGCTCAGCCCTTGGTGAGTCCTCCACCAATCCCATAATCCAGTTTCAGAGCGCAGTGTCACACAGCATGGAAGCTGTGTGACTTCAAACACAACAGTACCTTCAGATATATCTGAGGACACTGCGGGAAACTAGAGAGGTAATTGCGGGAGCCCTGGTTGAAATTTACGAGTCGACCTTAAATACAGGAGAGGTGCCGGAAGACTGGAGGGTGGCAAGTGTTGTGCCTCTTTTCAATAAGGGCTACAGGGAAAATGCTGGGAACTATAGGCCGGTGAGCTTAACATCTGTAGTTGGTAAGTTACTGGACAGTATTCTGAGGGATAGGATATACAGGCATTTGGATGGGCAAGTGATAAGGGACAGTCAACATGGTTTTGTATGTGGGAGGTCGTGTCTCACAAATCTGATTGAGTTTTTTGAAGACGTGACCATAAGATTGATGAGCGCAGAGTTGTAGCTGTTGTGTACATGGACTTCAGTAAGGTGTTCGACAAGGTTCTTCATGGTAGGCTGCTCTGGAAGGTTGGATCTCATGTGATTGAGGCAGTGCAGCGTAGGTTCACGAGATTGATCCCTGGGATGTTGGGACTGTCATATGAGGAAAGATTGAAAAGACTAGGCTTGTATTCACTGGAGTTTAGAAGGATGAGGGGATATCTTATAGAAACATATAAAATTATAAAAGGACTGGACAAGCTAGATGCAGGAAAAATGTTCCCAATGTTGAACGAGTCCAGAACCAGGGGCCACAGTCTTAGAATAAAGGGGAGGCCGTTTAAGACAGAGGTGAGAAAAATCTTTTTTAACCAAAGAGTTGTGAATTTATGGAATTCCCTGCCACAGAGGGCAGTGGAGGCCAAGTCACTGGATGGATTTAAGACAGAGTTAGTTAGAGCTCTAGAGGCTAGTGGAGTCAAGGGATATGGGGAGAAAGCAGGCACGGGTTATTGATAGGGGACGATCAGCCATGATCACAATGAATGGCGGTGCTGGCTCGAAGGGCCGAATGGCCTTCTCCTGCACCTATTTTCTATGTTTCTTTGTTTCTATGTTTCTATGGGATCCAAGGAGAGATAGCAAATTGAATGGATAGCAGATTGGCTCCATGGAAGGAAGCAGAGGGTGATGATGGGCATGTTAATGACTGACTGATATGATCTGTACAATATCTAATCCTGCCTTGGTAACACAGAAGTACGACCACCTCTTGCGCGACCAACCACTCATTTGACAATTTGCTCTATTGTCTTGTTCCTACCACAATCCTGTTCTTTCCACAGTCTTGTACTACTTATGTATAACTCGAGTGTTTGCTCAAACTGGAGGAACGGCCGATCATACTCTGTGTAGGAAGGAACTGCAGATGCTGGTTTACACCAAAGATAGACCCAAAGTGCTGGAGTAACTCAGTGGGCAGGCAGCATCGCTGGATGGAAGGAATGGGTGACTTCGGGTGGAGACTCTTCTTATAGAAGGAATACGTGATGTTTCGGGTCAAGACCCTTCTTCAGAGTGAAGGGTCTCGAGCTGAAACGACACCCATTCCTTCTATCCACAGATGCTACCCACCCTCATTCTGCTGGGGCATCTTACAGCCCAACATATTAATGTTGAATTCTCCAATGTTAGGTAACTTACCACACCAAACAACCCCCCCCCCCCCCCCCCCCCCGCCACCCTCTCTTCCTTGTGTCCCACCTGGACACACCCATTTAACCCTATCCCTTCACCCTGCCCCCCTCCACCTACACTCCTTCCTCTGGTTTCATATTTCATGCCTCTTCTCTCCTTATTACACACTTCTTGTCTTTTCATCTCTGGTCTTTGTCCACCATCTGTCAATCCCCTCTCATCTGTATCCATCTATCACTCGTCACTTTGCCATGCCCCCTCCTCTCTTCCAGCCTTCTCCCCCTACTACAATCAGTCTGACAAAGGCTCCCGATCCAAAACGTCACCTATCCAAGTTCTCCACAGATGCTGCCTGACCCGCTGAGTTACTCCAGCACTCTGTGAAACGTCACCTATCCATGTTCTCCACAGATGCTGCCTGACCCACTGAGTTACTCCAGCACTCTGTGAAACGTCACCTACCCATGTTCTCCACAGATGCTGCCTGACCCACTGAGTTACTCCAGCACTCTGTGAAACGTCACCTATCCATGTTCTCCACAGATGCTGCCTGACCCGCTGAGTTACTCCAGCACTCTGTGAAACGTCACCTATCCATGTTCTCCACAGATGCTGCCTGACCCGCTGAGTTACTCCAGCACTCTGTGAAACGTCACCTATCCATGTTCTCCACAGATGCTGCCTGACCCGCTGAGTTCCTCCAGCTTTTGTGTCTTTTTTTGTAAGGCAGCAATTGTAGTTTAGTTTAGTTTAGAGATACAGTGTGGAAACAGGCCCTTCGGCCCACCGGGTCCATGCCGACCAGCGTTCCCCGCAAATTAACACTAACGTACCATAACGCTCTATGGACAATTTTTACATTTTCCAAGCCAATTTACCTACAAACCTGTCATCTTTTGAGTGTGGGAGGAAACCGAAGATCTCAGAGAAAACCCACGAGGTCACAGGGAGAACGTACAAACTCCGTACAGACAGCACCCGTAGTCAGGATCGAACCTGTGTCTCCGGCGCTCCAAGCGCTGCAAGGCAGCAACTCTACCGCTACGCCATCGTGCCGCCCACTCTGGGGGAGGGGGTAGAGCGGTGTGGCACTGAACTGTCTCTGGCCACTACAGGTGGGCGATGGGGCAGTGTGTGACGGGTGGGGACTGGGACCCTGTGGGCGGGTGCTGCTGAAGGCACGGTGTCCTGGCCTGAGCCTCTGGTTAATACTGGCTGCCTCTCTCCTTTAGTCTCAAACGTGACGGAGGTTGTGGACTTGACCAGCACCACACAGCACAGTCCCACACAGTCACCAGGTAAGTCACCACCTCCAGAGTCATACAGAACGAAAACTGGACCTTCATAGAGTAATAGTACAGTAACAGGCCCTTCGGCCCAGTTTGTGCTCAACATGATGCCATCTCTTACCTGCCTGCACCTGATCCACATCCCTCCAGTCCCTGTATATCCATGAGCCTACACAAAGCCTCAAACACCACGATCGTATCTGCCTTCACCACCACCCCTGGCAGCACCTTCCAGGCACCCACCTCCCTCTGTGTAAAACAACGGTCTCTCTCTCTCTCCCTCTCCCTCTCTTTCTCTCTCTCTTTCTTTCTCTCTCTCTCTCTTTCTTTCTTTCTTTCTCTTTCTCTCTCTTTCTCTTCCCCCCCCCCCCCCCCCCTGTGATCAGACCTGTGTCTCTCTGTCTGTCCCTGTGATATGACCTGTGTCTGGGTCTCCCTCTGTGATCAGACCTCACTCTCCCCAACTGTGGGTCATAAGGTCATGTGATCGGAGTAGAATTAGGCCATTTGGCCCTTCAAGCCTACTCCACCATTCAATCATCTAGCTTTCAAGAGAGAGCTAGATAGGGCTCTTAAAAATAGCAGAGTCAGGGGATATGGGGAGAAGGCAGGAACGGGGTACTGATTGTGGATGATCAGCCATGATCACATTGAATGGCAGTGCTGGCTCGAAGGACCATATGGCCTACTGCACCTATTGTCTATTAGCTATTATCTATCTCTCCCTCTTAACCCTATTATTCCCTTAAACCCTGACACCCGTACTAATCAAGAGGCTCTCTCTCTATCTCCCTGTGGTCAGAGCTGTGTGTGTCTCTGTGATCAGACCTAGATGGCAGTGTGAACTGTGAGGATGATGCTATGAGGATGCAGGGTGATTTGGCAGGTTGGGGGAGTGGGCAGATGCATGGCAGATGACATTTAATGTGGATAAATGTGAGGTTATCCACTTTGGAGGCAAGAACAGGAAGGCAGATTATTATCTGAATAGTGTCAGGTTAGGAAAAATGGGAAGTACAACGAGACCTGGGTGTACTTGTACATCAGTCACTGAAAGTAAGCATGCAGGTACAGCAGGCAGTGAAGAAAGTGAATGGCATGTTGGCCTTTATAACAAGAGGAGTTGAGTATAGGAGTAAAGAGGTCCTTCTGCAGTTGTACAGGACCCTAGTGAAATCACATCTGGAGTACAGTGTGGAGTTTTGGTCTCCAAATTTGAGGAAGGACATTCTTGCTATTGAGGGAGTGCAGCGTAGGTTTACCAGGTTAATTCCTGGGATGACGGGACTGTCGTATGCTGAGAGAATGGAGCGGCTGGGCTTGTATTCACTGTAATTTAGAAGGATGAGAGGATATCTTATTGAAACATATAAGATTATTAAGGGATTGGACAGTCGAGATGTAGGAAACATGTTCCCGATGTTGGGGGAGTCCAGAACAGTGGCCACAGTTTAAGAATAAGGGGTAAGCCATTTAGAACTGAGATGAGGAAATGGTTTTTCACACAGAGAGTTGTGAATCTGTGTAGGTAGACAAAAGTGCTGGAGAAACTCAGCGGGTGCAGCAGCATCTATGGAGCGAAGGAAATAGGCAACGTTTCGGGCCAAAACCCTTCTTCCTATCTGAGTCTGTGGAATTCTCTGCCAAGTTAAGTCAAGTCAAGAGAGTTTATTGTCAGATAAAACTCTCTTTGTCAGATAAAGCCAGGTGGTCTGAAGGCAAGAAGGCAGGCAGCAGGCAGTGAAGGCCGATTCACTGGATGTTTCAAAAGAGAGTTAGATAGAGCATTTAGAGCTAGCGGAATCAAGGGGGATGGGGAGAAGGCAGGAACGGGATACTGGGCGGGTGCTGCTGAAGGCACGGTGTCCTGGCCTGAGCCTCTGGTTAATACTGGCTGCCTCTCTCCTTTAGTCTCAAACGTGACGGAGATCGTGGACTTGACCAGCACCACACAGCACAGTCCCACACAGTCACCAGGTAAGTCACCACCTCCAGAGTCATACAGACCAAAAACTGGACCTTCATAGAGCAATAGTACAGTAACAGGCCCTTCGGCCCAGTGTTTGTGCTCAACATGATGCCATCTCTCACCTGCCGACACCTGATCCATATCCCTCCAGTCCCTGTATATCCATGAGCCTACACAAAGCCTCAAACACCACGATCGTATCTGCCTTCACCACCACCCCTGACAGCTCCTTCCAGGCACCCACCTCCCTCTGTGTAAAAAAACTGTCTCTCTCTCTCTCTCCCTCTCCCTCTCCCTCTCCCTCTCCCTCTCCCTCTCCCTCTCCCTCTCCCTCTCCCTCTCCCCTCACCTCACTCTGTGTAAAACAACAGTCTCTCTCTCTCTCTCTCTCTCATATATATCAGATCTGTGTCTGGGTCTCTCCCCAACTGTGGGTCATAAGGAGATAAGTGATAGAAGTAGAATTAGGCCATTTGGCCCATCGTCTATTCCACCATGCAATTATGGCTGATCTATCTCTCCCTCTTAAACCTATTCTCCTGCCTTCTTCCCATAACCCTTGACACCCATACCAATCAAGTCTCTCTATCACCCTGTAATCAGAGATGTGTGTGTCTGTGATCAGACTTAGGTGGCAGTGTGAACTGTGAGCAGGATGCTAGGAGGCTGCAGGGTGATTTGGACAGGTTGGGTGAGTGGGCAGATGCATGGCAGATGCAGTTTAATTTGGATAAATGTGAGGTTATCCACTTTGGTGGCAAAAACAGGAAGGCAGATTATTATCTGAATGGTGTCAGGTTAGGAAAAGGGGAAGGACAACGGGATCTGGGTGTCCTTGTTCATCAGTCACTGAAAGTAAACATGCAGGTACAACTGGCAGTGAAGAAAGCGAATGGCATGTTGGCCTTCAAAAAGCGAGGAGTTGAGTATAGGAGCAAAGAGGTCCTTCTGCATATGTACAGAGCCCTAGTGAGGCCACACCTGGAGTATTGTGTGCAGTTTTGGTCTCCTAATTTGAGGAAGGTCATTCTTGCTATTGAGGGAGTGCAGTGTAGGTTCACCAGGTTAATTCCCGGGATGGCGGGACTGTCATATGCTGAGAGAATGGTGCGGCTGGGCTTATATTCACTGGAATTTAGGATGAGAGGGAATCTTATTGAAACATATAATATTATTAAGGGATTTGACAGTCGATATGCAGGAAACATGTTCCCGATGTTGGGGGAGTCCAGAACCAGCGGCCACAGTTTAAGAATAAGGGGTCAGCCATTTAGAACTGAGATGAGGAAACACTTTTTCACCCAGAGTTGTGAATTTGTGGAATTCTCTGCCTCAGAGGGCGATGGAGCCCGATTCACTGGATGTTTCAAGAGAGAGTTAGATAGAGGTCTTACAGCTAGCGAAATCAAGGGGGATGGGGAGAAGGCAGGAACGGGATACTGGGCGGGTGCTGCTGAAGGCACGGTGTCCTGGCCTGAGCCTCTGGTTAATACTGGCTGCCTCTCTCCTTTAGTCTCAAACGTGACGGAGATCGTGGACTTGACCAGCACCACACAGCACAGTCCCACACAGTCACCAGGTAAGTCACCACCTCCAGTCATACAGCCCGAAAACTGGACCTTCATAGAGCAATAGTACAGTAACAGGCCCTTCGGCCCACAGTGTTTGTGCTCAACATGATGCCATCTCTCACCTGCCGACACCTGATCCATATCCCTCCAGTCCCTGTATATCCATGAGCTTATACAAAGCCTCAAACACCACGATCGTATCTGCCTTCACCACCACCCCTGGCAGCACCTCCCAGGCACCCACATCCCTCTGTGTAAAACAACTGTCCATCTCTCTCTCTCTCTCCCTGTGATCAGACCTGTGTGTGTGTGTCTCTGTGATCAGATCTAGGTGGCAGTGTGAACTGTGAGGAGGATGCCATGAGGATGCAAAATGACTTGGACAGGTTGGGTGTGTGGGCAGATGCATGGCAGATGAAGTTTAATGCGGATAAATGTGAGGTTATCCACTTTGGTAACAAAAACAGGCAAGTCAGATTACTATCTAATTGGCGTCAAGTTGGGAAAAGGGGAAGTAAACGGGATCTGGGGGTCCTTGTACATAGAAACATAGAAACATAGAAATTAGGTGCAGGAGTAGGCCATTCGGCCCTTCGAGCCTGCACCGCCATTCAATATGATCATGGCTGATCATCCAACTCAGTGTCCCGTACCTGCCTTCTCTCCATACCCCCTGATCCCCTTAGCCACAAGGGCCACATCTAACTCCCTCTTAAATATAGCCAATGAACTGGCCTCAACTACCCTCTGTGGCAGAGAGTTCCAGAGATTCACCACTCTCTGCGTGAAAAAAGTTCTTCTCATCTCGGTTTTAAAGGATTTCCCCTTTATCCTTAAGCTGTGACCCCTTGTCCTGGACTTCCCTAACATCGGGAACAATCTTCCTGCATCTAGCCTGTCCAACCCCTTAAGAATTTTGTAAGTTTCTATAAGATCCCCTCTCAATCTTCTAAATTCTAGAGAGTATAAACCAAGTCTATCCAGTCTTTTCTTCATAAGACAGTCCTGACATCCCAGGAATCAGTCTGGTGAACCGTCTCTGCACTCCCTCTATGGCAATAATGTCCTTCTGAAGATTTGGAGACCAAAACTGTACGCAATACTCCAGGTGTGGTCTCACCAAGACCCTGTACAACTGCAGTAGAACCTCTCTGCTCCTATACTCAAATCCTTTTGCAATGAAAGCTAACATACCATTCGCTTTCTTTACTGCCTGCTGCACCTGCATGCCTACCTTCAATGACTGGTGTACCATGACACCCAGGTCTCGCTGCATCTCCCCCCTTTCCCAATCGGCCACCATTTAGATAATAGTCTGCTTTCCTGTTTTTTTTGCCACCAAAATGGATAACCTCACATTTATCCACATTATACTGCATCTGCCAAACATTTGCCCACTCACCCAGCCTATCCAAGTCACCCTGCAGTCTCCTAGCATCCTCCTCACAGCTAACACTGCCCCCCAGCTTAGTGTCATCCGCAAACTTGGAGATATTGCCTTCAATTCCCTCATCCAGATCATTAATATATATTGTAAATAGCTGGGGTCCCAGTACTGAGCCTTGGGGTACCCCACTAGTCACTGCCTGCCATTGTGAAAAGGACCCGTTTACTCCTACTCTTTGCTTCCTGTTTGCCAGCCAGTTCTCTATCCACATCAATACTGAACCCCCAATGCCTTGTGCTTTAAGTTTGTATACTAATTTCTTATGTGGGACCTTGTCGAAAGCCTTCTGGAAGTCCAGATACACCACATCCACTGGTTCTCCCCTATCCACGCTACTAGTTACATCCTCGAAAAATTCTATAAGATTCATCAGTACATCAGTCTATGAAAGTAAGCATGCAGGTACATCAGGCAGTGAAGAAAGCGAATGGCATGTTGGCCTTTATAAAAAGAGGAATCGAATATAGGAACAAAGAGGTCCTTCTGCAGTTGTACAGAGCCCTAGTGAGACCACACCTGGAGTATTGTGTGCAGTTTTGGTCCCCTAATTTGAGGAAGGACATTTGTGCTATTGAGTGAGTGCAGCGTAGGTTCACAAGGTTAATTCCTGGGATGGCGGGACTGTCATATGCTGAGAGAATGGAGCAGCTGGGCTTGTACACTCTGGAGTTTAGAAGGATGAGAGGAGATCTCATTGAAACATATAAGATTGTGAAGGGCTTGGACACACTAGAGGCAGGAAACATGTTCCCGATGTTGGGTGAGTCCAGAACCAGGGGCCACAGTTTAAGAATAAGGGGTAAGCCATTTAGAACGGAGATGAGGAAACACTTTCTCACACAGAGAGTGGTGAGTCTGTGGAATTATCTGCCTCAGAGGGCAGTGGAGGCCCGTTCTCTGGATACTTTTGAGAGAGCTAGATAGGGCTAATAAAGATAGCGGAGTCAGGGGATATGGGGAGAAGGCAGGAACGGGGTACTGATTGTGGATGATCAGCTATGATCACAGTGAATGGCGGTGCTGGTTCGAAGGGCCGAATGGCCTACTACTGCACCTATTGTCTGTGTGTTGGTGTGTCTATGTATCTATGTGTCTATGTGTCTGTGTCTACGTATCTATCATAGAGGGAGTACAGAGAAGGTTCACCAGACTGATTCCTTGGATGTCAGGACTTTCATATGAAGAAAAACTGAATAGACTCGGCTTGTACTCGCTAGAATTTAGAAGATTGAGGGGGGATCTATAGAAACTTACAAAATTCTTAAGGGGTTGGACAGGCTTGATGCAGGAAGATTGTTCCCGATGTTGGGGAAGTCCAGAACAAGGGGTCACAGTTTAAGGATAAGGGGGAAATCTTTTAGGACCGAGATGAGGAAAACTTTTTTCACACAGAGTGGTGAATCTCTGGAATTCTCTGCCGCAGAAGGTAGTTGAGGCCAGTTCATTGGCTATATTTAAGAGGGAGTTAGATGTGGCCCTTGTGGCTAAAGGGATCAGGGGATATGGAGAGAAGGCAGGAACAGGATATTGAGTTGGATGATCAGCCATGTTCATATTGAATGGCGGTGCAGGCTCGAAGGGCCGAATGGCCTACTCCTGCACCAATTTTCTATGTTTCTATGTGTCTGTGCGTCTGTGCATCTGTGTGTCTACGTATCTATGTATGTGTCTGTGCGTATATGTGTCTGATTGTCTGTGCGTGCGTGCGTGTGTGTGTGTATCTGTGTGTCCATGTGTCTATGTATCTGTGTATCTATGTGTCGTGCCTCTCGCTCTGCAGGGCCACTGGGCTGGAGAACGCTGCTACCCGCCGTGTTGGTGCCGCTCCTGATCCTGACTGCCGGTGGTCTGATCGCCGGCTGGGTGCTGAGGAAGAAAAAATACATCGGGACCACCAGGTATGGAGGGGGGGGGGGGGGGGGTGGAAACGTGTGGAAACATCTAAAATTCTTCATGGATTGGACAGGCTAGATGCAGGAAAAATGTTTCCAATGTTGAGGGAGTCCAGAACCAGGGGTCACGGTTTAAGAATAAGCGGTCGGCCATTTAGGAAAAGCTATTTCACCCAGAAGTTGTGAATCAGTGGAGGCCAATTCACTGAATGTTTGCAAGAGAGAGTTAGATTTAGCTCTTAGGGCCAAAGGAATCAAGGGATATGGGGGGAAAGCAGGAACAGGGTACTGATTTTGGATGATCAGCCATGATCACATTGAAGGGCCAAATGGCCAACTCCTGCACCTATTTTCTAACTACAGGAGGCCAGGTAGGGAGGGGCGAGGGGGGGGGGGGGGGGGGGGTTTAAACTACGGGACACCAGGTACTGCGGGACTGGGGGAAGATGTGGGGAGTAGACTCAGTCTCTACCCGTGGACCAGGTTCACTTCACTAACCGCACTGACCATTACTTTCCTGTCTCAGGACTGAGAACACCTTTGTGTTTGCGTCAGAGGAGATCGTTCACAAGCACAGGTAAGGCCAACACACTGGCACGTCCCCACCCACACCACTCCACCCCCTGGGGGGGGGGGGGGGGAATAATACCAGGGAGGGGGGGCGTCATGGACAGAGGTGAGTAATGGTGGGGGGGTGGTGGGGGTTGGGATGGGTGAGGGTCGGAGGGGGCACAGCAGTGGCGGGCAGGGAGGGGGGTTCAGATGGGTGAGGGACTGGAGGACAGCAGTGGGGGGGGGGGAGGGTGGAGGGGGGATAGCGGTGGGGGGGGGGGGGGGAGAAGGGATGGTATCAGGATCAGGAGCGGCATCAAATAGCCACATATTTGGATAGCAGTAACAGGACCGGTCCGAGTCAGCATGAATTTACGAAGGGGAAATCAGGCTTGACTAATCTTCTGGAATTTTTGGAGGATGTAACTAGGAAAATGGACAAGGGAGAGCCAGTGGATGTAGTGTACCTGGACTTTCAGAAAGCATTTGATAAGGTCCCACATGGGAGATTAGTGGGCACAATTAGGGCACATGGTATTGGGGGTAGAGTGCTGACATGGATAGAGAAATGGTTGGCAGACAGGAAACAAAGAGTAGGGATTAACGGGTCCCTTTCAGAATGGCGGGCAGTGACTAGTGGGGTATCGCAAGGCTCGGTGCTGGGACCGCAGCTATTTACAATATACATTAATGATTTGGATGAAGGGATTACAAGTAACATTAGCAAATTTGCAGATGACACAAAGCTGGGCGGGTGTGTAAACTGTGAGGGGGATGCTATGAGAATGCAGGGTGACTTGGACAGGTTAGGGGAGTGGGCAGATGCATGGCAGATGATGTTTAATGCGGATAAATGTGAGGTTATCCACTTTGGTTGCAAAAACAGGAAGGCAGATTACTATCTAAATGGCGTCAAGTTGGGAAAAGGGGAAGTGATGGGGGGGGGACTGGGGAGAGATGGGGGGCAAGAAATGGGGAGGTACCTGGGGCGAAGATGGAACCGGGGGGGTTGGAATGGAAGTGGTGTGATTGGGGTGTAGGTGTGCCAGTGTTATCTGGCCTACACACATGAGGTGACCGCTGTATTGACGGCGTGTGGTGTGGGGATGTGCGGTCCTGGCCCAGTGACCTGGAGTCTGACGTATCTCACTGTCGTCTCTCCTGATGCAGAACTCACATTCACGGGGTGACGGGGTTACCTGACCCACTGCCTAACACCATGGTGTGACCCAGAGAGAGGTGAGTGGACACACCTTCCCGCCGCGAGACCGCTGGCCTGATGGGGGGGATGGGGGGTGGGGGGTGGGATTGGTACTGACCAGGGACACAGCTCTCTCCGGCAGGAGGGGTGCAGAGAAGATTCACGCGAATGTTGCCTGGACTCACAGCCTGAGCTTCAGCGCGAGGCTGGCCAGGGTAGGACTTTATTCCCTGGAGCACAATAGGATGAGGGATGATCTTATAGGTGTGTAAAATCATGAGAGGAATAGATACAGTGAATCCACATTCGTTTACCCAGAGTATGGGGAATCATGAACCAGAGGACATAGATTTAAGGTCAGAGTCATAGAGTGATACAGTGTGGGAACAGGCCCTTCTGTCCAACTTGCCCACACCGGCCAACAATGTCCCAGCTACACTAGTCCCACTTGCCTGCACTTGGTCCATAACCCTCCAAATCTGTCATATCCATTAGTTCATAAGTTCAAAAGTGATAGGAGCAGAATTAGGCCATTCAGCCCATCAAGTCTACTCCGCCATTCAATCATGGCTGATCTATCATCCCTTCTTAACCCCATTCTCCTGCCTTCTGCCCATAACCCTTAACACCCACTTACAATAGTCACTAGAGAATAGGTGTAGGAGTAGGCCATTCAGCCCTTCAAGCCAGCACCGCCATTCAATGTGAGTGTTAGGTATGTGATAATTAGCATATGTAATTAGTGCCTTGTGATATCTTGTGCAAGTACGCATGTGCACGGGGAGACTCAAGGTGGCGTCCTGCAGTAAAGAAGCTTGTAAGATTACTCCCGTGTCCGAGCCTTATTCAAGTCAGTTCAAAGCATCCAAATACACAACGATTGGCGACGAGGATAAAAGAACGAAGATAAAAACAAGGCCAGCAAGAAGAATCGAAAACAAATTTAAAAATAGAAGTAGTATTTGGAAACAAAGTGGAACAGCACCAAGCCAAATGGTTTTGAATTGGCGCCAAAAAGAAAAAAAGGTAGGAACGGGAAGCAATAGCTCAGGGAAGAGCTAGGAAAACAAGCAGGGGCAGTAAGGGTCACCAAGCACAGTGTCAGCTTACCTGGAATGTATCCAGGGCCGTGCAGCCCACAGCCAAGCCCAAGCAGCAGCCACAGACGTCGGGTGGGGGCCTAGTACTGTGAAGGCCACGGACAGGTCTGGAAAAGCCACTGACAAAAGAGGACCGTGTAGCCCACGGCCAGCCCCAGTAGCAGCCACAAACGTCGGGTGAGGGCCTCGTACTGTGAAGGTCACGGACAGGTCCAGAGAGTCACCGACAGAGGCTGAGTCTTCAGCCCAACCGGGAACAGTCAGCCCGGTGGAGGGAGAAAGTAAAGAAAGCCCGACCGTGAGCAGAAAAGCGAACAGGCCGCGAGAGAAGCGGAGAGAAGCCGAGAGCCGTGAAAGCCCGGTCGCAGTTGACAGCCGAGAGTGGAGAAAGCTGAGAGAGACAGTCCCGACGCTTGGAGCAGCGGGGACCAGCAGCAGAAACGAGCAGCGACTCACCTTCACCTTCCATAGAGTGACCACGGGAGCCAGCGACGAGTCGTGCAGCAGGTCCAGTAGCAGCCAGGAGGGCTGTGGAGACAGCGGGCAGGCAAGTCAGCGGTGCAGTGGTGGAGAGGAAGGTCAGCAGGCAAGCAGGCCAGCAAAGCAGCAACAGCCAGCCCGGGAAACCAGCAAAAGCCAGCGGAGGCAACAACAACGGCTGAGCCAGCAGCAGGATCGGAGGTCCGGGGTGGCCAGCAGTGTTTAAGAGTAACGGTGAAGCCCGGGGGGAGCCAGCTGAAGCAGCAGTGGAGGTCGAGGATGCACCAGAGTCCACAGGCCGCAAGCTGGAGCAGTGAAATCCTTCACAATAAAACTGTAATGCATTGTCACAGTAAAAGCAGGAATGTTGGATGTGTAATGCATTGGTCACATAATGTAATGCATTAGGAATATGTTTAAAACGTTGTAGTTTGCCTATTAACAGGAAATGTTGGTTAATAGTATAAATCTATTATTATAAGATTAAGTAAGAGACAGTGCTTGTTGCTAAAGCTAATTAATACAGAACTGTGTTATCCAGGGCAGAAGCCAGTGTTTTGTCTGTACAGGAGATATGCGTTTTATTATCTTGAGGTAATCAGTGTTTTGTCTGTACAGGAGCACCAGAATAGGGCACCTGAATAGCAACAGGTAGCATGGTTATTCAAAGGATAGGAAAGTGGCCCCAGTTAGATTCTGGGTGCAATTTTGAGAAATGGACTGAAGTCTTGGAGGCTTCGTTCATTTCCAATGATATCACTACTGAGGAGAAGAAGAGAGCATGGTTCATATTAGGCTTAGGAAGAGAGAATTATCACACCCTACGTACGTTACTGCGGCCAGCAAAGCCCACAGTGAAAACGTACGAGGAGTGTAAGGAGGTATTAATGGCTCATTTCTCGCCAAAACCTCCAAGGGCATCCAGAGGCAAAGAGCCTGAACTAAAGAGGGCAGGGAGTCCCTCAAAGGACAAAGGTCAAGTGCAAAAGGACCAAGGTCAAGTGCAAAAGGACCAAGGTCAAATGCAAAAGGACCAAGGTCAAATGCAAAAGGACCAAGGTCAAATGCAAAAGGACCAAGGTCAAATGCAAAAGGACCAAGGTCAAGTGCAAAAGGACCAAGGTCAAATGCAAAAGGACCAAGGTCAAGTGCAAAAGGACCAAGGTCAAATGCAAAAGGACCAAGGTCAAGTGCAAAAGGACAAAGGTCAATTGCAAAAGGACAAAAGTCAAGTGCAAAGGGACAAAAGTCAAGTGCAAAAGGGCCAAGGTCAAGTGCCAAGTGACGAAGGTCAAGTGCAGAGAAAAAAGTCCAAAGGTAAAAGGCAAAGGGAAAGAAGTAAAAGCCAAAGGGACATTGCCATCCAAAGAGCAACCCAAGCTATTCAAGCTGCATTCAGGGGTATGAAGGTACAGAGAGAGATCCGGAACAAACAGGTAGCAATGGTAATACAAGCAGCCTTTAGAATGCACAGAGTATATCATCAATACAAGGCAATGAGATTGGCAGCTATAATAGTGCAAACCCATTATAGGGCACACCTTCAAATAGTAAGTGATCGCAAAACTTACATGAAGATACGCAGCAGTGTTGTACTGCTTCAGGCAGCCTACCGAGGAATGCTTGTTCGAAGGCAATTGCGGTGAATGCATAAATCTGCCACGGTTATACAGACTTATTATCAGATGCATAAACAGCGTCAGTATTTCAAGAAACTACGCTGATCTGCCATTGCGGTACAGCAATGATACAGAGCTTGCCAGATAAGAAATGTCCAAGTGAGACATTATAATAGTTTGAGAAAAGCAGCGGTTTGTATTCAGACCTTCTACCGCGGGATTAAAGCAGAGAATTGGTTGAGAAAATCAAGGCAGAACGCTGTATTAAGTCGTTCATAAGGATGATGCAAAAGGTGGCTGTAGTGTCTGCAAGCAGCATACCGTGGTTACCGATTACGGTATGCTACAAAGCTGTGCGTCAAGCAGTGATTTCGATCCAGAGATGGTACAAAGCATGCAAAATAGGGCATTCCCAGTTTGTGCAATATCAGTCAATGAGGGATGCAACTATTAACATTCAGACTGCCTACAAGAATATGGTGGTTAGGCAGTGGGTTAAGCAAAAGAGAGATACTGTAAAAGTGCAGTCAGTACTCCGTAGGAGTTGGTATAGGAAAGACTTAAAAAGACAAATAAAGGCACAACAGAAAAGGCTGAAATGAAACAAAAGGCTTAAACGATATAGGAAAGACTTCCTCAAATGGAAAGATACAACAATTGTAGTGCAGTCTCACTACCGTGCTTATAAAGCAAGAAAACTAAGCAAGCACAAATCAAAGCCAGTATTATATTGCAAAGACAATATAGATCTTACTTGATGAAGAACCAGAGATTTGACTTAATTGGACTAGATGAACAACAAAAAAGGCTTAAACTATACAAAAGGCTTAAACGATGTAGGAAAGCCAGTGTTGTATTGCAAAGACAATATAGATCCTACGTCTTGATAAAGAACCAGAAAGGTGATTTAAGAAGACAAGTAGATGAACAACAGAAAAGGCTTGAGCGATGCAAGGAAAGGTTGAATAAATGTGTGACAATGAGTAGAAAGCGGCAAACATAGAAATAGAAAAGTCTAAAGAAGATCAAGACAAAAGTAGGCAGGACCGATTACAATTAGGACACTTCAGTATAGTCCAGCATGGAGCCTCCTTCACTGAGCAATGGACCAAGGGTTATGCATTGCAGAATCTCATGAAACAACAAGAGCAGAGAAATAATCAGAGAAGGGGAACTGATCAGCAGAGGAAGCTGCTAGAAAACGAAAACTTGCAGCCATGGGTCAGATCCCACCTACAAAGAGGAAAACAAAACAAATACATGAACCAGAAAATGATAACTCATAAAGCAAGGGTTAATGTATTTGGGTTAAGTCTAATACCATTGTGCAACAGTGTATTATTCAATGATGGGTAGGAAAAGAGAATATATCGTACGGGTGAAATGGACTTAAAAGGGGAGGATAGCGGTGTATGTAATAGAAATGGTATTACCTGCCTCCAAGTTAAAGGGGGAGGAGTGTTGAGTATGTAATAGAAATGGTGTTACCGGCCTCCAAGTTAAAGGGGGAGGAGTGTTAGGTATGGGATAATTAGCATAGGTGATTAATGTCTTGTGATATCTTGTGCAAGTACGCATGTGCAGTGGGAGACTCAAGGTGGCGTCCTGCAGTAAAGAAGCTTGTAAGATTACTCCCGTGTCCGAGCTTTATTCAAGTCAGTTCAAAGCATCCAAATACACAACGGTGATCATAGAAACATAGAAACATAGAAATTAGGTGCAGGAGTAGGCCATTCGGCCCTTCGAGCCTGCACCGCCATTCAATATGATCATGGCTGATCATCCAACTCAGTATCCCGTACCTGCCTTCTCTCCATACCCCCTGATCCCCTTAGCCACAAGGGCCACATCTAACTCCCTCTTAAATATAGCCAATGAACTGGCCTCAACTACCCTCTGTGGCAGAGAGTTCCAGAGATTCACCACTCTCTGTGTGAAAAAAAGTTCTTCTCATCTCGGTTTTAAAGGATTTCCCCTTTATCCTGGAGTCATGGCTGATCATCCCCAATCAGTACCCCGTTCCTGCCTTCTCCCCATATCCCCTGACTCCACTATCTTTAAGAGCCCTATCTAGCTCTCTCTTGAAAGTATCCAGAGAACCAGCCTCCACCGCCCTCTGAGGCAGAGAATTCCACAGACTCACAACTCTCTGTGAGAAAAAGTGTTTTGTCGTGTCCGTTCTAAATGTTTTACCCCTTATTCTCAAACTGTGGCCCCTGGTTCTGGGTTGTGAATGGGTTCAGCCCAGCTGTCAGGTCAGGGTATTGAGCACAGGAGCAGGGACTTCATGTCACAATTGTAAAATACATTGGTCAGGTCACATTTGGACCTTTGTGCCCACTTGTGAATCCATGTACCTGTCCAACTGATTGTTAAATTATGGGATAGTCCCAGCCTCAACTACCTCCTCTGGCAGCTTGTTCCATACATCTGTGTGGAAAAGGTTACCCTCTCAGATTCCTATTAAATCTTTTCCCCTTCACCTTGAACCTATGTCCTCTGGTCCTCGATTCCCCTACTCTGGGTAAAGGACTCTGTGCATCTACCCGATCTATTCCTCTCGTGATTTTGTACACCTCTATAAGATCATCCCTCGTCCTGCGCTCCAAGGAATAGAGACCCAGCCTACTCAACCTCTCCCTATAGCTCACACCCTCTAGTCCTGGCAACATCCTCGTTAATCTTTTCTGAACCCTTTCAAGCTTGACAATATCTTTCCTATAACATGGTGCCCAGAACTGAACACAATGTTCTAAATGCGGTCTCATCAACATCTTATACAACTGCAACATGACCTCCCAACTTGCATACCCAATACTCCGACTAATGAAGGTCAAAGTGCCAAAAGCCTTTTTGACCACCCTATCTACCTGCGACCCAACCTTCAAGGAACCATGCACCTGTACTCCTAGATCCCTCTGCTCTACAACACTCTTTGTCTTCTGGGTAAAGATCACATTGTTTTAGAAGGGAATGGGGAGGATGGAGGAGGTTTGTTGTTGTCAGGGAGGCTGGAGGGCTATGGGAAGCCCAAGAAAAGTCAAGTTGGGACAGTAAAATTGTGCCAAGATGCGCCTGTTGCATGTAGACTTGGTGGGCTGTTCTGTACATTCTGTACTAATGGGGGTGTTTGTGCTTGTGTACTGGGATAGTTATGCTAAGCTGAATGCAATGTATTTCACTACCTGGTACATGTGACAATAAAGAAACCATTGAACCTCAACCAACTACCATCCCAACCATCCCCTCCCACCCCCCAACCATCCCCTCCCATCCCAACCATCCCCTCCCACCCCAACCATCCCCTCCCATCTCAACCATCCCCTCCCACCCCAACCCATCCCCTCCCATCCCAACCATCCCCTCCCACCCCAACCATCCCCTCCCACCCCAACCATCCCCTCCCACCCCAACCATCCCCTCCCATCTCAACCATCCCCTCCCACCCCAACCATCCCCCCTCCCACCTCAACCATCCCCTCCCACCCCCAACCATCCCCTCCCCATCCCAACCATCCCCTCCCACCCCAACCATCCCCCTCCCACCCCAACCACATCCTCCCATCCCAACCATCCCCTCCCATCCCGGCCATCCCCTCCCATCCCAACCATCTCCTCCCACCCCAACCATCTCCTCCCACCCCAACCATCTCCTCCCATCCCAACCACATCCTCCCATCCCAACCATCCCCTCCCACCCCAACCATCCCCTCCCATCTCAACCATCCCCTCCCACCCCAACCATCCCCTCCCACCTCAACCATCCCCTCCCACCCCAACCATCCCCTCCCACCCCAACCATCCCCTCCCATCCCAACCATCCCCTCCCACCCCAACCATCCCCTCCCACCTCAACCATCCCCTCCCATCCCAACCATCCCCTCCCACCCCAACCATCCCCTCCCATCCCAACCATCCCCTCCCATCCCGACCATCCCCTCCCATCCCAACCCACACATCCTCCCACCCCAACCATCTCCTCCCATCCCAACCATCCCCTCCCATCCCAACCATCCTGGTCCCATCCCAACCATCCCCTCCCATCCCAACCACATCCTCCCATCCCAACCATCCCCTCCCATCCCAACCATCCCCTCCCATCTCAACCATCTCCTCCCATCCCGGCCATCTCCTCCCACCCCACCCATCTCCTCCCATCTCAACCACATCCTCCTATCCCAACCATCCCCTCCCATCCCAACCATCCCCTCCCATCTCAACCATCCCCTCCCATCCCAACCACTTCCTCCCATCCCAACCATCCCCACCCATCTCCACCAACCCCTCCCATCCCCACCACATCCTCCCCATCCCAACCATCCTCCTCCCATCCCAACCATCTCCTCCCATCCCAACCATCTCCTCCCATCTCAACCCTCCCCTCCCATCCCAACCATCTCCTCCCATCTCAACCATCCCCTCCCATCCCAACCACATCCTCCCATCCCAACCATCTCCTCCCATCTCAACCATCCCCTCCCATCCCAACCACATCCTCCCATCCCAACCATCCTGGTCCCATCCCGACCATCTCCTCCTATCCCAACCATCTCCTCCCATCTCAACCATCCCCTCCCATCCCAACCATCCTGGCCCCATCCCAACCACATCCTCCCATCCCAACCATCTCCTCCCATCTCAACCATCCCCTCCCATCCCAACCACATCCTCCTATCCCAACCATCCCCTCCCATCCCAACCATCTCCTCCCATCTCCTCCCATCTCAATCAACTACAAATGTGCTTGCAATACCGATGTCATGCAGACATACTGTGTAGAAACGGGCCCTTAGACCCAACTTGCCCATGCCAACTGAGATACCCCATCTACACTATTCCAGCCTGCCTACATTTGGCCCATCTCTCTAAACAATATGTAGCTGTCCAAGTGTCTTGTGAATGTTGTGATATTACCTGCCTCAACCTCCTCCTCTGGCAGCTTGTTGCATGTACCCACCGTTCTGTATGTGAAAAAACCCCATTAACCATTCCACAGCCCTATTGCCCAGCTGATCAAGATTCTGCTGTCATTTTTGATGACCATCTTCATTATGTAAGATATCACTCACTTTAGTGTCATCTGTAAACTTACTACACGTGCCGTACATTCTCATCCAAATCATTGATATAAAACGCAAACAATAACGGGCCCAACACTGAATCCTGAGGCGTACCACTAGTCACAGGCCTCCAGTCTGAAAAACAACCTTCCACCATTATCACCCTCTGCTTCCTTCCATGAAGCAATTCTCTATCCAGTTTGCTCTTTCCCTGGATCCCATGCAATCTAACCTTCCAGAGCAGCCTACCATGTGGAACCTTGTGAAATGCCTTGCTGTAGTCCACATAGACAATGTCTACACCTTTGCCCTCATCAGCCTTTATCTTCCAAAGCTTCAATCAGATTTGTAAGACACGACCTCCCACGTACAAAGCTGTGCTGATTATTCCTCATCAGCCCCTATATATTGAAATGCATCGAAATCTACCCCTCAGATGCTCTCCAGACCTTGCCTGCCACAGACATTTGGCACACTGGTGTACAGTTCCCAGGCTTTCCTTGTCGCCCTTCTTAAATTGTAGGTGAACAGAGGGATCTGGGAATAACTGTGCACAGTTCCCTGAAAGTGGAATCTCATGTAGATAGGGTGGTAAAGAAAGCTTTTGGTGTGCTGGCCTTTATAAATCAGAGCATTGAGTATAGAAGTTGGGATGTAATGTTAAAATTGTACAAGGTATTGGTGAGGACAATTCTGGAGTATGGTGTACAATTTTGGTCGCCCAATTATAGGAAGGATGTCAACAAAATAGAGTGAGTACAGAGGAGATTTACTAGAATGTTGCCTGGGTTTCAGCAACTAAGTTACAGAGAAAGGTTGAACAAGTTAGGGCTTTATTCTTTGGAGCGCAGAAGGTTAAGGGGGGACTTGATAGAGGTCTTTAAAATGATGAGAGGGATAGACAGAGTTGACGTGGAAAAGCTTTTCCCACTGAGAGTAGGGAAGATTCAAACAAGGGGACATGACTTGAGAATTAAGGGACAGAAGTTTAGGGGTAACATGAGGGGGAACTTCTTTACTCAAGAGAGTGGTGGCTGTGTGGAATGAGCTTCCAGTGAAGGTGGTGGAGGCAGGTTCGTTGGTATCATTTAAAAATAAATTGGATAGTTATATGGACGGGAAAGATTCAGATCAGATTCAATTTTAATTGTCATTGTCAGTGTACAGTACAGAGACAACGAAATGCATTACGAAAGGTATGGAGGGTTATGGTCTGAGCGCAGGTATATGGGACTAGGGGAGAATACGTGTTCGGCACGGACTAGAAGGGTCGAGATGGCCTGTTTCCGTGCTGTAATTGTTATATGGTTATATGCTAAATAAGATAACCCCCACAGACAAGGTAGTTGTGAGGGAGGAAGAATGAAGCACAAAAGAGGAAAGATGTTGTCACGCTGTACACTCTTTGCCAAACTGCTTTCCAATTAATACAACACATTTTTCTCCACAGATTCAGACATGGACCAGATAACTCCAGCAAGTGATTAATGTGTGGCACCTGGCATCACATCACTTTGTATTTAACTCCAGAATACCAGGGGAAGGGCTGCTGATCAGAGACAATCCTGGTGAATCTGATCAATCTGCCACTGAAGCAAACATTTACAAGAAAGTATCAGTGTGATATGATGAGCAATTGTTACACACAGTGTTGTAAACATCGATTATTTATTCAACAACCACCGAGTCCGCATCCGACCAGCGATCCCCGCACATTAACACTATCCTACATACCCTAGGGACAATTTACATTTATACCAAGACAATTAACCTACAACCCTGTACGTCTTTGGAGTGTGGGGGGAAACTGAAGATCTCGGAGAAAACCCACATGGTCACAGGTAGAACGTACACACTCCGTAGACAGCACCCGTAGTCCGGATCGAACCCGGGTCTCTGGCGCTGTAAGGCAGCAACTGTACTGCTGCGCCACCGTGCCGCCCTTAAATGCATTTGGAAAGGAAACCAAGAAATAGAAACATAGAAAATAGGTGCAGGAGGGGGACATTCAGCCCCTCGAGCCAGCACCGCCATTCATTGTGATCATGGCTGATTGTCCCCTATCAATAACCCGTGCCTGCCTTCTCCCAAATATCCCTTGACTCCACTAGCCCCAAGAGCTCTATCTAACTCTCTCTTAAATCCATCCAGTGACTTGGCCTCCACTGCCCTAGTGTAAAGTATTGGTAAAATGGTCATTTTCATTTGCGGGCAGTTATGACAACACAATATTATAATTTAGTACATAGGACTATGACTATGACTATGCCTTAGAGATGTAAGGAAACTTCCAAACAATCTCTAAGGTTTTGTGATGGACATTGGTCAGAATTTCTATTTCCATTTACAAGATATCACAAGAAATATGTTCATGATTTTACACAACTGATCTAGATCAAGAGGTTGGCAGTGATTCAGGATTTCATTTGAGTTTTCAGACCTAAGATGTAGGCCTCGCTGGCTATCTCGGAATGAACAGCACTCACTCCAAAGGTTTGTAGGTTAGTTGGCTTTGTATAATTGTATTGTACAATTCGTCGGAAAAGATTGTGAATTGGCCCTAGTTGGTGTAGGATAGAGCTAGTATACGGGCATCGCTGGTCGGCACGGACTTGGTGGGCTGAAGGGCCTGTTTCCACGCTGTATCTCTAAACTAGATAACTCTTGTGCCATGTAAATAGTAACGTGCTTTTTCACGGAAGAATTATACTTGAACATAGAACAGTACAGTACAGCACAGAGCAGGCCCTTTGACCCACAATGTCTGTGCCAGGCTAAAGTTGGTTCCTGTACCTGCATCCCTTCATCTCCTCCATCCCATCTCCCTCATCTTATACCACCATACCTGCCTCCACCACCACCCCCAGCATTAGTCCCTGTGCTGCCAGGACATCTCCGTTAAACGTTGCCCTTCTTATCTTAAAGCGATGCCATTGTTATTTGGAATTTGCACTCTGTCTACCCCATCGTGCCTCTCACAGCCATCAAGCTGTACAGCACAGAAACAGGCCCTTTGGCCCATCTTATCCATGCCACCAAGTTGTCATACTGGGCTAGCCCCATTTGCCTGCTCTTGGCCCGTATCCCTCTAAACATTTCCCATTCATATATCCGTCCAAATGTCCTTTATCCGTTGTAATTGTTTCCCCTTCTATAGGTTCCTCTGGCTGAGTGAAAAAGTTTCCCCTGAAATTAACTAACGTTGCTAACTTTCTCACTCCCAAATAAGGGACAAAAGGTCAAAATACGGGACAAATTCCCCATGGCATTTTGTTGACCGACTCGGCCGTGGCTGGGTGAATGATGAGTTGACCCGGGTGCTGGACTGTACACAAAGCCCAGCCGGCGGGCCAGCTGAGGAGTTTTGGTCCCGGCACCCCATCTAACTCATGAACCGATGATCGGCAATGAGAAGGGGTGGTGGTGGTGGTGTCGGCGGTAGGTGAAGGTCCGAAGATCGGACAGCTGGCTGGGCTGCCGAACGACCGACGGGGCCACTGGTGAGGCGCTGCTGCTGCTGCTGCTGCACTCCATGGGCTGCACTACGTCGGGATGGTGAGGCGGGGGCCGGACGCAGCGCTCCGACCCGACAGTCCCCTCGTCCCGAGTAGTAGCGGTCAAATACGGGACAAGAGCCGTCCTGTATGGGACAAACCAATTTAGCCCAATATACGGGATGTCCCGGCTAATACGGGACAGTTGGCAAACCTACCCGAGGACCATCTTAAATCTCACCCCTCTCATCTTAGGCCTATGCTCTCTAGTTTTAGAATCCTCTACCCTGGGAGAAAGTCAACAGACAATAGACAATATACAATAGGTGCAGGAGGAGGCCATTCGGCCCTTCGAGCCAGCACCACCATTCAATGGGATCATGGCTGATCGTCCCCTATCAATAACCCGTGCCTGCCTTCTCCCCATATCCCTTGTCTCCACTAGCCCCTAGAGCTCTATCTAACTCTCTGTTAAATCCATCCAGTGACTTGGCCTCCACTGCCCTCTGTGGCAGGGAATTCCACAAATTCACAACTCTCTGGGTGAAAAAGTTTTTACTCACCTCAATCTTAAATGACCTCCCCTTTATTCTAAGACTATGGCCCCTGGTTCTGGACTCCCCCAACATTGGAAACATTTTTCCTGCATCTAGCTTGTCCAGTCCTTTTATAATTGTATATGTCTCTATAAGCTCTCCCCCTCATCCTTCTGAACTCCAGTGAATACAAGCCTAGTCTTTTCAATCTTTCCTCATATGACAGTCCTGCCATCCCAGGGATGAATCTCGTGAACCTACGCTGCACTGCCTCAATCACAAGGATGTCCTTCCTCAAATTAGACCAAAACTGTACACAATAGTCCAGATGTGGTCTCACCAGAGCCCTATACAACTGCAGAAGCACCCTTTGTGTGAAAAAGTTGCCCCTCAGATTCCTGCTAAACCTTTTCCCCCATTATCTTAAACTCATGTCCTCTGGTCCTCTATTCCCCTACTCTGGGCAAGAGACTCTGTGCATCTACCCGATCTATTCCTCTCATGATTTTATACACTTTAGCCAAAAAAAATCTTGTTGATAGGTTTCAAATCTGAAATGTTACTGATGGAAAAATCTTCGTGCTGGAGGAACTCGGTGGGTCGGGCCAAGAGTGTCTAATTGTCATGTGGAACAATGACATTCTTACTTGCTGCACTTTACAGGCCCGTTAATGCAATAACACACTTATAAAGTTGAATACAAAAATTAATAACCAATTATAGGAGATAATTGTGCAAAACCAAATTCTGCCGACAAAGATACTTGTCACTGAGGTTAGTGCAGTGAATGAATGAATGGATAAGTTTATTGGCCAAGTATTCACATACAAGGAATTTGCCTTGGTGCTCTGCCCACAAGTGACAACATGACATACAGTGACAGTTACGAATGACTCATAAAACATTAAACATTAATAATAAAACATTATCGATTAAACATGTGAATTAAATAAAATAACAGAGAGAAAGAAGGCTACAGATTTTTGGTTATTGAGTAGAGCTACGACTCGTGTGGAAGAAAGCTGTTTTTATGTCTGGCTGTGGCAGCTTTGACAATCCGGAGTTGCCTTCCAGAGGGAAGTGATTGAAAGAGTTTGTGGCCAGGGTGAGAGGGGTCAGAGATGATCTTGCCCGCTCGCTTACTGGCCCTTGCAGTGTACAGTTCATCAATGGAGGGAAGGTTGCTGCCAACAACCTGATCAACAACCCGATGGTTGCCGCAAGAAGCTGTTCTTCGACTCAGTCCCGCAGCATCAGTGGAGAGAATGGACAGAGAACTGGGACTGAAGAAGGGTCTCAATTCAAAACGTTGTTTGTCCACTCCCTCCACAAATGCTGCCTGACCCGCTGAGTTCCTCCACACTTTGTGTTTTGCTCAGGATTCAGTGCTTTACTTATTCCAACAACGATGACATATCTTGTGTCTCCATCTGAACGTGAAACTCCCATTGCATGTTCACTAATGCACGCTGTCTGTGATGATGGCAGGCATGCCATGCTCAGCCTGTGGTGTTGTTGAGTAGTGTGTGGCAGACAGGGTCACTGCTGGCCTAGCCTGGCCGTAGTCCACTCCCCACTGGCTCTGGCCACTCCCTACTCGTCACCCCCCACTGGCCACTGGTCACTCCCCACTGGCCACTCTCCACTGGTCACTCCCCACTGGCTCTGGCCACTGGTCACACCCCACTGGTCACTTCCCACTGGCCACTCCACACTGGCCCTACTGGCCACTGGTCACCCCCACTAGCCACTCCCCACTGGCCACTCCCTACTGACTGGCCACTCCCCACTGACTCTGGCCACTTCCCACTGGCTCTGGCCACTCCTCTGTCTCTACAGTGGGTCAGGTAGCTGTTGAGGCAAGAGTGTCACATGTACTGACAATGGAACCATGAAATGCTTACATGTTGAATCGAAATAAATGTGTACACAATAATAGATATTATAGAATAAACAAACCAATTGAATGTATGAATAATGGCATTTGTCACCAACATGGATCGGGGCATTGTGTATGATCAATATCACAGCTCGTTCCAGATGTGGACCACCTTGCATGAACAGGTGGCCCTCTGTTGCACCTGAGGTCTCTCCGACACCTCTCCCCGTCACTGTAAGCCTCTGCCTTGTACCACCACCACCCTCTGAGCCCTTTAGTTTTAGAATCATCGTGCAGTTTAGTTTATTGTCACGTGTACCAAGCTGCAGAGAAGAGCTTTTTTGTTGTGAGCGGAGAGACTATATATGATTATGATCCAGCTGCCCACAGTGCACGGATACAGAATAAAGGGAATAACGTTGAGTGAGTGGAGATTACGAAGAACATACTGTAGTTAAAGTAAGAAACGCTATTCTACTATGGAGAAGAAACTATGAGCTTTCACTTTATCCGTGCCCCTCGTGATCATGTACACCTCCATAAGGTCACCCCTCAGCCTCTTAAGGGGCTGTCCCACTTGGGCGAACTAATCTGCGAGTTCTGGAGAGATTGCCCTCGACTCATACTCGCAGCATGGTCGACACGAGGTCCTAGGAGGTCTTTGTAACTCTCCTTCATGCTCGAGAGTGGTCCCCGCGTACTCGAGGCCTCAGCTAGGTCGCGGCGTTTTTTTAAACATGCTGAAAAATGGCCGCGAGTAAAAAAAGGTCGCTATGGAAAAAATCGATACTTTTTTCACTCGGAGGTTTAGTCATAGGAGGTCGTAGTAGGTCGGCATGTTAGACGTAGGTAATCGAGGGAAGTCGAAGGTAGTCGTAGATAATCTTCATCATAGTCGAAGGGAGATCGAAGGAGATCTCAGCCTCGGAGGGCGGTGGAGGCCGGTTCTCTGGATACTTTCAAGAGGGAGCTAGATAGCTTTCTTAAAAATAGTGGTCAGGGGATATGGGGAGAAGGCAAGAACGGGGTACTGATTGGGGATGATCACCTATCCATGTTCTCCACAGGTGCTGACTGACCAGCTGAGTTACTGCAGCTGTCAATCAGCTGCTGAGGGCTCTGGGTCACCCCAGCTGTTGTATGGCCTCTCCAGAACCTGCACTGACCCAGCCCGGACAAGCACACAAACAGGGTGGTGGGTGGGCGGGTGGTGCGGGGCAGGTCAGAGACAGGGCTCCTGGGGTGGGGACACCTCCTGAAACACCACGGCCTTGTCACGTCATGGGGCACAGGTCAGGACTGTGATGGAACACGCCCACTTGCCTCATAGGACCGACCACAAGGCAAAGGAACAGAATTAGCCCACTTTGCCCATCGAGTCTGATCCACCTACCTTTCCCTCTCAACCCCATTCCACTGCCTTCTCCCCATAAATTCTTTAGTTCTAATTTAGAGATACGCCGCGGAAACAGGCCCTTCAGCCCACTGGGTCTGTGCCGACCAGCGATCCCCGCACATTAACACTATTCTACACACACTAGGAATTTTTACATTTACCAAGCCAATTAACCTACAAACCTGCACATCTTTGGAGTGTGGGAGGAAACCGAAGATCTCGGAGAAAACCCACGCAGGTCACGTGGAGAACGTACAAACTCCGTACAGACGGCACCCGTAGTCGGGATCGAACCCGGGTCTCCGGCGCTGCATTCGCTGTAAGGCAGCAACTCTACCGCTGTGCCACCGTGACTGCCCTAATTCTGACGCCCTCACTAAGTACCTGTCAACCTCCGCTTTAAAAATACCCAATGGCTTGGCCTCCACAGCCGCCTCTTTATGTTGTTTAAATAATGTTATTGTCTCAATGACCTCCTCTGGCAACTTGTTCCATACATCCACCACCCACTGTGTGAAAAAGTTACCCCTTGGGTTGCTATTAAATCTTTCCCCTCGCACCTTAAACCCACCGTCCTCTGGTTATTGAGGCCATCGACCCTGGGTAAAGGACTCTGTGCATCTACCCCATCTATATACCTCATCAGTTTGCACGCCTCTATTTGGACACCCCTCATCCTCCTGCGCTCGAAGAAATAAAACCTCTCCCTGTACTTCCGGCCCTCGAGTCCACATTCATTTGTTTCTAACTGGTAACACTCCAAGAATGTTTTTATGGTGTTGCATTTGAAGAATCAAAAGCATGTAAGCACAAGGTGGCTGCAAGTCAGGTACAGGGTAAAATCTACCGACAACTTCTTCTTTTCGTGTCCATCTTGTTACAAATGTTGGCCTCGCTGTCATCGTCCGTCCTGAAAAGGACGCAAGCTTCTGGCGACAATCAGTGGAAGCCATCACTTAGACAATAGGCAATAAACAATAGGTGCAGGAGTAGGTCATTCGGCCTTCGAGCCAGCATCATGGCTGATCATCCCCAATCAGTACCCCCCATTCCTGCCTTCTCCCCATATCCCCTGACTCCGCTATCTTTATGAGCCCTATTGTAAAGAAGTCTCAACAACACATTGTCTTAACTGTAGCTTTTATTAACTGTTCACATAATTGCAATACTAGCTGTACGTGGTCTGTCACCGGAGCTAGAGAGAGGGACACCAGGGAGGGAGCATGCAGTTATACCCCTGATAAGGGGAGTGGTTAAGGGTGGTAAGGTCACTATGTTAAAGGCACATGCACTAGCCATCTACATCCTTCCTCTTGGAACAAAGCAATATAGTAGTGACAGGGCGACCACGTCTCATGCGCTACAAGCAGGCATACAATGATTACAGAGCTAAACGAAATCCCCGTATCGAACCGGCGGCTTGACCAGCCTGCCAGACCGGGTGCGATGCTCGCCACCTCCTCCCCCTGCAGGAACAAGAGCAGCCGGGGCCGGGGCAGGCGAGCGAACCGGGGATACAGGGGGGAGAAGCGGCAGGAGAAGACCCACCCGCCGGCGGGGTAGAGGGGGAACGAGGGATGGGAGGCGGAGAAGGTGGCGTAATCAACGGTGAAGGGAGGGATCTGGGCATCCGTGGGACGGCAGGATCGGAATCCGGCAAGGGAGGGGAGAAGGGAGCAGCAGGCGGAGGTGGGGGCTCGTTAACGAGCAGCAGATGCTGGCGGGAACGGCGGTAAATGACGCCGTCGTGGTCAACCAGGTAAGACCGTGGTGAGCCGGCATCGCCGACCACCGTGGCGAGCTTGTAGTGGCCAGAGGTAGTCTGCATCCGGACGATCTGGCCGGGAAACAGAGGCGGCAGGGGGCGGCAGGATTGGTCGTGGGAGCGCTTCTGTGAGTCGTGCTTGGCGGTGATACGCTCCTGGACCATGGCGGGTGGGAGAACAGAGGGAGCAAGGGCTTGTTGGGCAACAGGGAGGGGGGGGGCGAGTTCTGCGAGACAGCAGTCGTTGTGCCGGCGAGCCCAGGGCAGGGTCGCGGGAGATGTTGCGGAGATTAAGCAGGGCCAGGTGGAAGTCCGACCTGGACAGCCGACAGTGCTCCAGCAAACCCTTAGCACTGCGGACTGCACGCTCCGCCAGGCCGTTGCTTTGCGGGTACTCAGGGCTGCTGGTAAAATGTTTAAAGTTCCACTGAGAAGCGAAACGCTGGAACTCGGCACTGGTGAACTGGCTGCCGTTGTCAGATTGGAGGCGAGCAGGGGAGCCAAAAGTGGCAAAGTGGCGACGCAGCCTCCCGATGACAGCCGAGGAGGAGAGGGAGTGGAGTTGGTCGACCTCAAACCAGTTAGAATAGGAGTCGACGAGGACCAGGAAGTGCTTCCCACGCCACTCGAAAATGTCAGTAGCGACCGCCGTCCAGGGGAGATCGGGGGCAGGTTGTTGCAGCAGCGGCTGACGTTGTTGATGTGGAGCCAGGCTGTTGCAAGAAGGGCAAGCAGAGACCCACTCCCGGATGTCGTTGGCCATGCTGGGCCAGTAGAACTGGCCCTGGGCGCTGGACAGAGTGGCCTCGGCCCCAGGATGACCGTTGTGGGCAGACTGAAAATAGGCAACCCTCAGTGATTCGGGCACTACGACCTTGTGCCCCTTAACCACCACGCCGTCGTGCAGGACGAGCTCATCGCGGACCAGGAAGTATGGGACTACACTGGCCGGCAAGGAGGAGCGGCGATCAGGCCAACCCTGGATGATGATGTCGGACAGTAGCTGCAGGGCAGGATCCTTGGCAGTGTGTGAAACGAGGGACTGCATCTGCTTTGAAGGCACAAAGTTGACATTAAGTACCATTAGGTCCGACGACTCGTATGGGTGGCGGGCAGAGGATGGCAGAGGGGCGCGGGACAGTGTGTCGGCAACGAACATGTCCTTGCCTTTACGGTATACGATGGTGAAAGTAAACCGTTGCAGCTGCAACATCATACGCTGCAGCCTGGAGGAAGCAGCGTGGATCGGCTTGTTAAGAATGGTTACTAGCGGCTGGTGATCGGTCTCAATCGTGAAGGTGTTGCCCAGAATGTAGTCCTTGAACCTCGAGCAAGCAAACACCACAGCAAGGAGTTCCTTTTGAATTTGAGCGTAGCACTGCTCGGCAGGGGTCATGGTGCGGGACGCATAGGACACAGGCATCTGCCGGCCGTCGTGGAGCTGCAGGCAAGCGGCGCCGAGACCAAACTTGGAAGCGTCACAGGTGAGAACAATGGGGTGCTGCAGGTCAAAAAACTTGAGAGTGGGGGTGCAGACCAGCCGGGACTTCAGGACGTCAAAGGCGCGTTGGTGTTGCGGGAACCAGGCCCAGGCAGTGTCCTTTTTAATGAGCTCCCTCAGGGGCGCACTCAGTTCGCTGAGGTCAGGGATAAACTTCCCCAGGTAGTTCACCATGCCCAGGAAACGCTGCAGAGCGGGCACATCGGTAGGAGGGGACATTCCAGAGACGGCAGCAGTTTTCTCCGGGTCGGGCTTCAGCCCCGAGGCGGTAAAGACGTGGCCCACGTAAGTGACTTCTTTAACTCGGAATCGGCATTTCTTCGGGTTGAGTTTCAGATTGATGTCCCGGGCCCGATCTAGGACTTTACGGAGGTTCAGGTCGTGTTCAGCCACGTCCTTGCCATAGACCAGGATGTCGTCAACGATGATGGCACACGGCAGACCGGCGAACAGCTGCTCTATGGTCCGCTGGAACACCTCACTGGCAGAGTTAATGGCATGCGCAGAAATCGAAATCTTCCGAAAGGCGTGCTGAAAGTCGTCAGGTAGGAAGAACGTTCATCTAACGGTATCTGCCAGAAAGAGCTCTTGGCATCGAGGACCGAAAAAACAGTGGCCGGGCCAACCTGTGCGGCGACGTCCTCTACTGTGCGCATCGGGTAGTGCGGGCGTTTGATGGCCAGGTTCAGGTCTTTAGGGTTGATACAAATGCGAATCTCGGATTTGTCCTTCTTCGCCGCCACCACCATGGTGGAGACCCACCGGGTGGGCTCGCTCACCTCTTTCAGGATGCCCTTGGAGACCATGTTCAGTAACGCAGACTTCACCTTGTCCTTCATGGCGAAGGAGACGCGGTGTGGCGGGCGGACCACAGGCTCTATGCTGGAGTCGACAGCAATCTTGTAGCAGCTGGGCAGCTTGCCCAGCCTGTCATCAAAACGGTCAGGGTATTCACGCAGGGGGTCCATGAGGGTCTGCACCTGATGGATGTCACGGTGAAAGGAGACGAAACCGAGGTCCTGGCACGCTCGGGCGCCCAACAGGGTCACGTTGTCGGAATCTAGCAGGTAGAAAGTGAGGGGCCGAGAGGCCTCCAGGACCTTGCAGTGCAGGGTTGTCTTTCCCACAGGAACGAGTACGGCTCCCCCATATGCATGCAGGCGGGAGTGAGCAGCAGACACTTTCTCACCAGACCTTATCTTACGAAACAGGCTTGTTGACATAACATTCGTAAAAGCGCCTGTGTCTAACTTAGCTGAGAAGGTCGTACCATTGATGGTCACACGGACAGAAGGGTTAGCAACCAAAGCATGAGAGTCTAGAAGCGAAAACACGCTGGCCTCCCCTTCGGAGGAACTGATATCAGAGAGGGTGAGATCATCAGGCAGGTGCTCTGAGCCAGGCACACTATCAGCTTGAGCAAGGTTGACCGGCACTCTCCGAAAAGGGGGGGCTTGATTCCTGCAGAAAAATGATTTCGCTTTCTGCAGAAATTGCAGGTCTTCCCCAGGGCAGGGCACACGTTGAATTGATGGGTAGCAAAGTTGCAGTTGGGGCAGCGGCGGGCGACGCCGGACTTGGGTGGGGGTGGACCCTGTTGCCGCCGCGGGGCAACGTTTCTTGGCCGGCCGGTGGCAGAGGCCAAGTCGACATGAGTGTCCTCGGGTGGCAGGGTAGAGGCGACAGCCTCAGCCATGAGTGCGGCGTGTAGAGCCTCATCCAGAGAAAGTTCGGGCTTTCTGAGAAGTTCTGCTCTCAGTTTAGCATCGCGGAGGCCGTATACAAGGATATCACGAGTCACCTGTTCGGGGGTCAGGGCATCAAGGCGGCAGCGCCGAGCCAGGTGCCTCAACGCGGCGATGTAGTTAGTGACGGACTCGTCAGCGCTCTGCCGACGGCCAAACATTTTGAAACGCTCCAAAATAGAGTTGGTGGGAACATCACACAGGGCAGTGAACTTAGCAATGAGACATACCGGGTCGAGGGCACTCTCACCAGCAGCATACACAAACGACTCGGACCGTTCCAGGGCGTCGGGACCGGCCAAGTTGAGGAGCAGAGATGCACGCGTCTCAGCAGTGGCGGCAGGGTGGGCGATGGTCATATAATGCTGAAAATCACGTCGGAAGACATCCCATCGATGGGCAATGTCCCCATCAAATACAAGCGGGTCGGGCTTGCGGCACGAGTTGGCCATGGCACGAGGGAAGGAATCAGGGTAAGGGTACTGGGGTATAAAATAAAAGAAAACCGGCAAACAGGAGGCGCAGGGTCTCACAGCTGAGACACCATGTAAAGAAGTCTCAACAACACATTGTCTTAACTGTAGCTTTTATTAACTGTTCACATAATTGCTATACTAGCTGTACGTGGTCTGTCACCGGAGCTAGAGAGAGGGACACCAGGGAGGGAGCATGCAGTTATACCCCTGATAAGGGGAGTGGTTAAGGGTGGTAAGGTCACTATGTTAAAGGCACATGCACTAGCCATCTACACCTATCTAGCTCTCCCTTGAAAGCATCCAGAGAACCTGCCTCCACCGCCCTCTGAGGCAGAGAATTCCACAGACTCACAACTCTCTGTGAGAAAAAGTGTTTCCTCGTCTCCGTTCTAAATGGCTTAATCCTTATTCTTAAACTGTGACCCCTGGTTCTGGACTCCCCCAACATCGGGAACATGTTTCCTGCCTCTAGCGTGTCCAAACCCTTAATAATCTTATATGTTTTAATGAGATCTCCTCTCATCCTTCTAAACTCCAGAGTGTACAAGCCCAGCTGCTCCATTCTCTCAACATATGGCAGTCCCGCTAACCCGGGAATTAACCTTGTAAACCTACGCTGCACTCCGCTGCAAGAATGTCCTTCCTCAAATTAGGGGACCAAAACTGCACACAATACTCCAGGTGTGGTCTCACTAGGGCTCTGTACAACTGCAGAAGGACCTCTTTGTCGACAACAAAACAATGCAATTATTATTTGCAGCAGCAGTTGACAGGAAAGTTCTGGAAAATGCCGGAAGGTTTTGAGAGGTCATACTGCAGTCACAAATATACTTTACAATAAATTGAAATTTCCATTATATATTCATCATAATCTTACACACAATGAACCAAAGGAATGTCCGGAGAGGAGGCAGGGAGGGAGGGAGCTGGCGAGAGCGGAGGCCAGGGTTGGTCAGAGGCCCTGCAACAGCCTGGGGCTGACCTGGATCGGTGAGCTGAGCCCGTGAACTGATCTGGACTTGGACAATAGCACAGAAACCTGGTGACTCCTGACCTCGGACTCACTGGGCATATGTTTATATGCTCCGTACGAATTGGGGATTATGTTTGGGTTTGATTGTGTACAGTTTTGGTCTCCTAATTTGAGGAAGGACATCCGTGTGATTGAGGCAGTGCAGCGTAGGTTCACGAGATTGATCCCTGGGATGGCGGGACTGTATATATGAGGAAAGATTGAAAAGACTAGGCTTGTATTTACTGGAGTTTAGAAGGATGAGGGAGCATCTTATAGAAACATATAAAATTATAAAAAGACTGGACAAGCTAGATGCAGGAAAAATGTTCCCAATGTTGGGCGAGCCCAGAATCAGGGGCCACAGTCTTAGAATAAAGGGGAGGTCATTTAAGACTGAGGCAAGAAAAAACTTTTTCACCCAGAGAGTTGTGAACTTGTGGAATTCCCTGCCACAGAGGGCAGTGGAGGCCAAGTCACTGGATGGATTTAAGAGAGAGTTAGATAGAGCTCTAGGGGTTAGTGAAATCAAGGGATATGGGGAGAAGGCAGGCACGGGTTATTGATTGGGGAGGATCAGCCATGATCATATTGAATGGCGGTGTTGGCTCGAAGGGCCAAATGGCCTGCTCCTGCACCTATTGTCTATGTTTCTATGATGATTCCTGAACTGTGTGCAGAGAAATAATGTCACTGTACATGTCTGTACATGCTATAATAAAGAACCTTTGACCACTGTCCGGACTTGAAGTGATATTTAAGAATGGCCAGGATGGGAGGGACAAAGCTGAGAGAGGGACCTCACCTGTAACTAGAGAAGAAACAAAGATCCAACAATCTCCTCAATAACCTGCCACAGATCCCATCAGGCTCTGGAGATACGCTCCCTTTCCATCTGAACAAAATCTTTCCTATCGCAGGGTGACCAAAACTCAACATAATACTCTCTATGTGGCCTCACCAATATCTGTACAACTGTAACGTGACCTCCCAACCTCTACACCTAATACACTGAACGATGAAGACCAATGTACCAAAACTCTTTTTGACTTATCTACCCGACACCACTTTCAAGGAACTATGTACGTACACTCCTAGATCGCTCTGCTCTACAATGCTCCCTATAGCCCTGCCATTCACTGTGTCGGTCTTGCCCCAGTCCACATTGCTTTCAGTGCATTGGCCTGCATGACCCAGACCCACGATGTCCACTGTGTCCATTCTACATGACACAGCCTCACTCACAGAGAGTCGACACCAGGAAGTGAGGGGAGTTCAAGTTAAAGTTCAAGAGAGTTTATTGTCATGTGTCAGGAGTTTAATCCTAGCAAGTATTCAGTGTTTGGGAGGTCAATCAATTTATGTGGAAAATATATAATTAATGGCAAGAGCCTCAACAGCATTAATGTACAGAGAGATCTTGGAGTCCGTCCATAACTGCCTGAAAGTGTTAGCACAAGTAATGGTAAAGAATACACATGTTAGTAATATTTTAGAGTGCATTCTAAAGGATGAGGTTACGGAGTACTTAGGTTCACGATAAAAGGCCAAAGTCAGCATGGCTTTGTGAAGGAGAGGTCTTTCTTGACAAATCTGCTGGAATTCTTTGAAGAAGTAAATAACAGGAGACAAAGGAGAGTGAGTAGATGTTGTTTACTTAGATTTTCAGAAAGCCTTTGATAAGGTGCCACACGTGAGGCTGCTAAGGAAGATGAGAGCCCACGGTATCAAAGGGCAGATACTAGCATGGATAGCAGGTTGGCTGGATGGCAGAAGGCAGAGTGGCAATAAAGGTTTTTTTTTCTGGTTGGCTGCCAGTGACTAGTGGAGTTCCACAGGGATCAGTGCTGGGGCCGCTACTCCTCAAGTTGTATATTAATGATTTGGACGAGGGGATTGAAGGCTTTGTGGCCACATTTGCAGATGATACGAAAATAGGTGGAAGCAGGTAGTGTAGAGAACGCAGGGACTCTGCAGGACTTGGGCAGGTTGGGAGAGTGGGCAGAGAAGCGGCAGATGGAATATACAATAGTAAAGTGTGGAATCATGCATTTTGGTAGTAGGGATAAAGGCGTAGACTATTTTATAAATGGGGAGAGAATACAGAAATCGGAGGCACAAAGGGACTTGGGAGCTGGTGCAGGATTCCCAAAAAGTTAATCTGTAAGTCGAATCATTAGTATTGTATTGTATTGTATTGTATATCTTTATTGTCATTTCCTGAGTATTCGCATACCCAGAGGAAACAAAAAAACGTTGCTCAACCAGTGTCCATTCAGTGTACATGAAAAAATAAATAGAAATAAAAATAAAAAATACGTCATGAACAAATTTAACACTCTACTAAACATTCAACAGCCGTTCCGACCGGCAGCGGCACAACAGTGGCTCTGCTGCAGTGTGGGGGTTTGTGCGCGATACTTGGCAGGGGGCAAAGTCCATTTAACAGTCTTATAGCCTGTGGGAAGAAGCTGAGGAGCATCCTGCTGGTTTTGCAGCTAATGCTCCTGTACCTCTTCCCAGATGGGAGGATGGAGAAAATGTCATGCGATGGGTGGTAAGGGTCTTTGATGATGATAGTAAAGAAAGCAAACTCAATGCTAGCATTTATTTCAAGACGGCTTGTATACAAAAACCGATATGTAATGTTGAGGCTCTATAAGGTGCTGGTCAGGCCGCATTTGGAGTATTTTGAGTCATTTTGGGCACCATATATGAGGAAGGATGTGCTGGTTCTGGAGCGGGTCCAGAGGAGGTTTACAAGATTGATCCCAGGAATGAGTAGGTTAACCTATGATGAGCGTCTGACAGCACTGGGCCTGTACTCGCTGTAGTTTAGATGAATGAGGTGGGACCTCATTGAAACATGGGGTGGGAGATTGCAACCTCCATGTGGTCCACCCTGTTTCGACTAATGCAATGAACCCGACGTGCATAAACAAATTGATGTAGGTTTTCATGCCACTTGATCTGCAACTTTAGGCTGTGCACGCCATACGCAAGAAGATTAAAACATACAGAATAGTGAAAGGCCTGGACAGCGTGGACATGGAGAGGATGTTTCCACCAATAGACAATAGGTGCAGGAGGAGGCCATTCAGCCCTTCGAGCCAGCACAGCCATTCAATGTGATCATGGCTGATCATCCACAATCAGTACCCCGTTCTCCCCATATCCCTTGACTCCGCTATCTTCAAGAGCCCTATCTAGCTCTCTCTTGAAAGTATCCAGAGTATCGGCCTCCACCGCCCTCTGAGGCAGAGAATTCCACAGACTCACCATTCTCTGTGTGAAAAAGTGTTTCCACATGTCTACTAATAAAGCCAAGCTACGACTGCTTAAATCTAGGCAACACTTTTTTGAATCTGGGGATAAAGCTGGGAAGCTTTTGGCCCATCAGGCCAGAACCGAGGCGACTTCACGGCTAATTCCAGCCATTAGATCCAGCTTAGGGGAGATCCATACCGATCCTCTTAGAATTAATGAAGCATTTGCTAAATTTTACGCTGAGCTATACGCTTCCGATTGTCCTCCCACTGCAGATGACTTAGACTTAGACTTAGACTTAGATTCGTTTATTGTCATTCAGACCTTCCGGTCTGAACGAAATGTTATTTCCCTGCAGTCATACATATAATTTTTTTTTAAATGACAAAAACACACAATCAACACAAATTTGACATCCACCGCAGTTAGTTCACCAAACACCTCCTCACTGTGGTGGAAGGCAAAACTTAAAGTCTCTGTGTCTTCCTCTTTGTTCTCCCTCTGCGCCGAGGTGACGGTGGTCGCTGCAGTCGCCACGGCTCCAGGCCCGAGTCGGGTCCCCGGTACCGCTACCGCCGCCGCCACAGCTCCAGGCCCGAGTCGAGTCCCCGGTACCGCTACCGCCGCCGTCAAAGCTCCAGGCCCGAGTCGGGTCCCCGGTACCACCGCCGCCGCCGTCACAGCTCCAGGCCCGAGTCGGGTCCCGGGTACCGCTACCGCCGCCGTCAAAGCTCCAGGCCCGAGTCGTGTCTCCGGTACCGCTACCGCCGCCGTCAAAAGCTCCAGGCCCGAGTCGGGTCCCCGGTACCGCTACCGCCGCCGTCACAGCTCCAGGCCCGAGTTGGGTCCCCGGTACCGCTACCGCCGCCGTCAAAGCTCCAGGCCCGAGTCGGGTCTCCGGTACCGCCGCCGTCAAAGCTCCAGGCCCGAGTCGGGTCTCCGGTACCGCCGCCACCACAGCTCCAGGCCCGAGTCGGGTCCCCGGGTACCGCCGCCGTCCGTCAAAGCTCCAGGCCCGAGTCGGGTCCCCGGTACCGCCGCCGCCGCCGTCAAAGCTCCAGGCCCGAGTCGGGTCTCCGGTACCGCCGCCGCCACAGCTCCAGGCCCAAGTCGGGGGGTCCCCGGACTGCTACCGCCGCCGTCAAAGCTCCAGGGCCGAGTCGGGTCCCCGGACTGCTACCGCCGTCAAAGCTCCAGGGCCGAGTCGGGTCCCCGGACTGCTACCGCCGCCGTCACAGCTCCAGGCCCGAGTTGGGTCTCCGGTATCGCCACCACCGCCGTCAAAGCTCCAGGCCCGAGTCGAGTCCCCCGGTACCGCCGCCGCCACAGCTCCAGGCCCGAGTCGGGGTCCCCGGGGTACCGCCGCCGCCACAGCTCCAGGCCCGAGTCGGGTCCCCGGACTGCTACCGCCGTCAAAGCTCCAGGCCCGAGTTGGGTCTCCAGTACCGCCGCCGCCGTCAAAGCTCCAGGCCCGAGTCGGGTCCCCGGACTGCTACCGCCGCCGTCAAAGCTCCAGGCCCGAGTCGGGTCTCCGGTACCGCCGCCGCCGTCAAAGCTCCAGGCCCGAGTCGGGTCCCCGGTACCGCCACCGCCGTCAAAGCTCCAGGGCCGAGTCGGGTCCCCGGACTGCTACCGCCGTCGTCAAAGCTCCAGGCCCGAGTCGGGTCCCCGGACTGCTACCGCCCCGCCGTCAAAGCTCCAGGCCCGAGTCGGGTCCCCGGACTGCTACCCCGCCGCCGCCACAGCTCCAGGCCCGAGTCGGGTCTCCGGTACCGCCACCGCCGTCAAAGCTCCAGGCCCGAGTCGGGTCCCGGTACCGCCACCGCCGTCACAGCTCCAGGGCCGAGTCGGGTCTCCGGACTGCTACCGCCGCCGTCAAAGCTCCAGGGCCGAGTCGGGTCCCCGGTACCGCCACCGCCGCCGTCACAGCTCCAGGGCCGAGTCGGGTCTCCGCCACCGCTGTCGCTGCTGCACCATTAGGCCTCGACGCAAATGGAGACGGGGAATACGACCAAGGAAAAAGTCGCATACCCCAAAGGAAGCGACCAGAGCAGGTTACTCCCACCCCACCCACACACGTACACAGCTTAATAAAACAAAATTAACTAAAACATGACAAGAAACAAAAGAAAGAAAAACAGCAGGTGGGCCGCAGCTGTTAAGCCAGCGCCGCCATCTTGTGTCCGTGTTCACTATGAACATAGTGAACACTGTGGACATGTTCTGTAGTATGACGTTTCCCCGAATTGACGATGAAGCCACGAGAGTCTTGGGTGGTCCCATAACTGTCACTGAGGTCCAAGCAGCCATCACATCGCAGCAAAGTGGAAAGTCGCCCGGCCCTGATGGCTTCACTGTAGAATATTACAAAGCTTTCTCTGCTCTCCTCGCACCAGTCCTGAGAGATATGTACAATGAGGCGTTTTTACATCGTCGCCTACCGCCCACCTTGTCGTGGGCTACTATCTCCCTAATTCTTAAAAAGGAGAAAGAGCCCCTGCTTTGTAATAGCTATAGACCAATTTCACTCTTGAATGTGGACCTCAAAATCCTCTCTAAAGTTCTTGCGCTCCTTCTTCAACAAATGATGCCCTTTATTATCTCGTTAGATCAAACAGGGTTTATGCCAGGCCGACAGTCCTCCCACAATACTAGGCGTCTCCTTAATATCATCCATTCACCAAGTAGTGAGACCCCGGAGATAGTGGTCTCCCTCGACGTCGAAAAAGCTTTCGACAGGGTCGAGTGGAAGTACCTATACGAGGCGATGGACAGGTTTGGCCTCGGCAATAGTTTCATTCATTGGGTCAGTCTATTATACTCGTCCCCGGTGACCTCAGTACAAACAAACGACACACTGTCGCCCCACTTCTCCCTTCGGAGAGGTACCAGGCAGGGTCGCCCGTTATCACCACTTCTGTTTGCTGTCGCGATAGAGCCCTTGGCGGTTTGGGTACGCTCAGAGAAGGGCTTTAAAGGTATCACACGGTTTGACACAATTCATAAAGTCTCATTGTATGCGGATGACCTGCTCCTGTACATCTCGAAGCCAGTCAGCTCTCTCCCTGTGATTACGAATATTTTAGAACATATCAAATATAGGTTTTGTGATAAAAACACCGAGGTAGCGAAATCCGTCCTCCGCCCATTTAAATGAGGTTAAAGAGCGAGGGAACCAGAAAAAGCCCCCTTTATTGCCACTCTGCCTTCTGCCATCCAGCCAACCTGCTATCCATGCCAGTATCTGCCCTTTGATACCGTGGCCTCTCATCTTCCTTAGCAGCCTCACGTGTGATACCTTATCAAAGGCTTTCTGATAATCCAGGTAAACACCATGTCATCCTGTGCTACTGGGTACCTCGAAACTTCATCCTTAACAATAGAGCAATCACAGAAGTCAGACTAACTGGCGTATAATTTCCTTTCTTGTTTCTCGTTCCCTTCTTAAATAGTGGAGTCACACTTGCGATATTCCAGTCTTAGTTGAGAGATACAGAGCGGAAACAGGCCCTTCGGCCCGTCGTGTCCACACCGACCATGAACCCGCACTATCCTGCACACCAGGGACAACTTATGATTTTACCCAAGACAATTAACATACAAAACTAAATGTCTTGACAAAGATGAACTGTAACGTTTCGAGAAGACAGCAAGGGATAGGGATGGGTAGAGTGACTAGAAATACTTCAAGTCCTCTTGATGGTTTAATGATAATTCTGTTTTAAAGAAGGGTGAAACAGAGCATGTGTAAATTACACCTTCTGCGGTCTACTTTAGTCACACGCTGTTCTCTGTTGTAAAAGGGGAAATGGCAACCATAAAGCAATAACAGAAGGTTGAAAGGGTAACAGGATATTTGCTTATCTGTAACAGGGTGACAATTGTTTGTGTTTACTGTTCAGAGTTCCCCGGATATGTTGTGTATTAAAGTTGTCTTTAACTGTCGTTGCAGTGCGGGTGGGTCCACATGTGATGTTCTAAATTCAGGCAAGGCCAACATGGATGGAACTTGCAAAACTCACACAGATTCTGCCTGAGCGGTTGTAGTATTTCCGGTTTCTATTTTTACAACCTCAGCCCCTGTGTATACATAGAAACAGAGAAACAGAGAAAATAGGTGCAGGAGTAGGCCATTCGGCCCTTTGAGCCTTCACCGCCATTCAATATGATCATGGCTGATCATCAACTCAGTATCCTATCCCTGCCTTCTCTCCACACCCCCTGATCCCTTTAGCCACAAGGACCACATCTAACTCCCTCTTAAATATAACCAATGAACTGGCCTCAACTACCTTCTGTGGCAGAGAGTTCCAGAGACTCACCACTCTGTGTGAAAAATGTTTTTCTCATCTTGGTCCTAAAAGATTTCCCCCTTATCCTAATACTGTGACTCCTTGTTCTGGACTTCCCCAACATCGGGGATCTTCCTGCATCTAGCCTGTCCAACTGCTTAAGAATTTTGTAAATTTCTATAAGATCCCCTCTCAATCTTCTAAATTCAAGCGAGTACAAACCGAATCTATCCAGTCTTTCTTCATATGAAAGTCCTGACATCCCAGGAATCAGTCTGGTGAACCTTCTCTGTACTCCCTCTATGGCATGAATGTCTTTCCTCAGATTAGGAGACCAAAACTGTACGCAATACTCCAGGTGTGGTCTCACCAAGACCCTGCACAACTGCAGTTGAACCTGCTCTTATACTCAAATCCTTTTGCTATGATCCTTATGCTACAGTACCCCCACACTTCACAGGGGACACCCCTGCTGCCTACCCTCCACCTCACTCTCAGCTCCTCCACCCCCCCTCCCCTCCCCCCCCCCCCCCCCCCCCCCCCCCCCAGCCCGCCCCCCCCCCCCCCCCCCCCCCCCCCCCCCCCCCCCCCCCCCCCCCACAGCCTCTGATGCCGTTTTCCTTCAGTTCCTCCCAGCAGGTACGGTGTGTAGGCCCAGACAGGGGGAGTGCGACCTGCCCGAGTTCTGCACAGGAAACTCCAAAGATTGCCCCGACAATCACTACATGAAAGATGGCTACACCTGCAGCAACGGGACCTTGTTCTGCAACCAGGGATTCTGCCGGTCTGCAGACAAGCAATGCCAGGATACCTGGGGCAACGGTGAGTACAGGCTGCCGGCAGCCACCAGATGGCAGCACTGATCCCCTCCCCACACATGGCAGTGGCTTTGGCTAATGTCAGCACCTGACTGGGTGGACATGCTGATCATCAAAGCTCTCTCAATCTGCTGTGAGTCCTGATCTGCAGGAGTGGGGTGACCTATCCCCATCACTGGGTCAGCCCCAGCCTGGTGCAAGCTAGTTCAAGATGCTTAGAGAGAGCGGGTGAAGAATTTAAAGCAACTTGTGGGCATATGCCAGGAAAGGCAATGGTGCCACAGACTTATACCATGGGGATGGGGGGATCAGTGATGGGCGGCTGTGGTCCTTCAGCCAGTCTGTCATCCCCTCCATTTCACATTTACTGTCTTGTCACCTGCATCATGTTCTCCAAATGTCCGTCTCACTCCACAACAGAATGGAAGTAGGCTGATGAATGCTGCCAATGTCGGTGCAGCCTGCTTCTAGCTTTAGATCTGTACTCTCCCATGTTCTCTTTGACAGATGCCAAGTCTGCTGTGAAAATTTGCTATGAACTTACAAATAGGGAAGGAACCGAGTATGGGCATTGTGGTACGGACCATGATGGCAAATACATCAAATGCAGTGGTGGGTATGTATGACACAGAATCCAGTTTGTTTCCCTGCCTGCGGACACATGAAAAGTCTGATCTTTATTTTGTTTTCAATGAAAACTGGAAAATTCTGTATCAATCCATCATAATTCATCCACAAATAAGTCCACCCTGCACACTAGGCATACTGGACTTGTTCCATGTGGCCCATGTTTACCTCAACCCTTCCTATCCATGTATCCGTCCGAATGCCTTTTAAATGCCTTATGCAAACTTAAAGCACACAGTATTGGGGGTTCAGTATAGATGTGGATAGAGAACTCGCTGGCAGACAGGAAGCAAAGAGTAGGAGTAAACGGGTCCTTTTCACAATGGCAGGCAGTGATTAGTGGGGTACCGGAAAGCTCAGTGCTGGGACCCCAGCTATTTACAATATATATTAAATAGAGAGTACAGAGGAGATTTACTAGAATGTTGCCTGGGTTTCAACAACTAAGTTACAGAGATAGGTTGAATAAGTTAGGTCTTTATTCTCTGGAGCGCAGAAGGTTAAAGGGGGACTTGATAGAGGTCTTTAAAATGATGAGAGGGATAGACAGAGTCAATGTGGACAAGCTTTTCCCTTTGAGAATAGGGAAGATTTAAACAAGAGGACATGACTTCAGAATTAAGGGACAGAAGTTTAGGGGTAACATGAGGGGGAACTTCTTTACTCAGAGAGTGGTAGCGGTGTGGAATGAGCTTCCAGTGGAAGTGGTGGAGGCAGGTTCGTTGGTATCATTTAAAAATAAATTGGATAGGCATATGGATGAGAAGGGAATGGAGGGTTATGATATGAGTGCAGGCAGGTGAGACTAAGGGAAAAAATGTTGTTCTGCACGGACTTGTAGGGCCGAGATGGCCTGTTTCCGTGCTGTAATTGTTATATGGTTATATGGTTAATGATTTGTACGAGGGAATTGAATGCAACATCTCCAAGTTTGCGGATGACATGAAGCTGGGGGCAGTGTTAGCTGTGAGGAGGATGCTAGGAGACTGCAAGGTGACTTGGATAGGTTGGGTGAGTGGGCAAATGCATGGCAGATGCAGTATAATAGAAACATAGAAACATAGAAATTAGGTGCAGGAGTAGGCCATTTGGCCCTTCGAGCCTGCACCGCCATTCAATATGATCATGGCTGGTCATCCAACTCAGTATCCCGTACCTCCCTTCTCTCCATACCCCCTGATCCCCTTAGCCAGAAGGGCCACATCTAACTCCCTCTTAAATATAGCCAATGAACTGGCCTCAACTACCCTTTGTGGCAGATAGTTCCAGAGATTCACCACTCTCTGTGTGAAAAAAGTTCTTCTCATGTCGGTTTTAAAGGATTTCCCCCTTATCCTTAAGCTGTGACCCCTTGTCCTGGACTTCCCCAACATCGGGAACAATCTTCCTGCATCTAGCCTGTCCAACCCCTTAAGAATTTTGTAAGTTTCTATAAGATCCCCTCTCAATCTCCTAAATTCTAGAGAGTATAAACCAAGTCTATCCAGTCTTTCTTCATAAGACAGTCCTGACATCCCAGGAATCAGTCTGGTGAATCGTCTCTGCACTCCCTCTATGGCAATAATATCCTTCCTCAGATTTGGAGACCAACGGTACGCAATACTCCAGGTGTGGTCTCACCAAGACCCTGTACAACTGCAGTAGAACCCCCCTGCTCCTATACTCAAATCCTTTTGCAATGAAAGCTAAAATACCATTCGCTTTCTTTACTACTTTACGCACGCATTTCTAATTTCCTGTTTGATACCATATCCAGAAGGCTTTCGACAAGGTCCCACATAAGAGATTAGTATACAAACTTAAAGCACAAGGCATTGGGGTGTCAGGTCTCGGGTTTGATCTAGTTTCTGTTTCTTATTGTTTTTTAGTATTAGAGTGTGCATTCTTGTTTTATTTTGGTGTCTCGCATCTCCTCTTGTTTCAGGTCCCATTTCCTATCAGGTCGTTTACCCTCATGTGATTATTGGCCCCACCCTGATGTGTTTCACCTGTGCCTCGTTATCCCCTGCTAGTCTGTATTTAAGCCCTTTGTGTTTTAGTTCTCATTGCCGTTTACAGCACAGTCATTCAGACAATAGACCAGACATTTTGATAGAAATACAACAAACACTATTCAGAATTCAAATGATGGGGCTTACAGTCATATTTTTATGGGTACCAGCACACATTGGCATTAGAGGAAACGAAATGGCAGATAAGGTAGCAAAAGAGGTAACAAAAAGAAGTAAGATTGATTTAACTATTAACATAGGTAAAACTGAAATCAAAGACATTATTAAGCAAAGACTGAAGGAAAGATGGCAAAAGCAATGGGAGGAAGAACGGAAAGGACGGTGGTTCTACAGAGTCCAGAGGAAAGTGGGAAAGATGAGATGTGCAGGAAAGAACAGAGAAGAGGAGACAGTGATTTCAAGAATTAGATTTGGACACACTGGTCTGAACAGTACACTTTTTGTAATGGGCAAGCATAATACAGGCAGATGTGAATACTGTGGGCAAGAGGAAACGATAGAGCATGTCATTGTACATTGTGAGAGGTATGAGGAGGAGAGAGAACGGATGAGTGAGCAGTTCAGAAAAGAAGGAGTACAATTTGATTTGGTAGATATTTTGCAAGGGAGTTCAAATAAGTGCTATCAAATCCTGATGCTTTTTCTTAGGGTAACCAATTTGTTCGGAAGGATATAGGTTATTAGAATATGTAATGGTGTTGTTTGATCCACACTCCATGCCAGTTGGTGGCGGTAATGCACCAAAAAAGTTGTTTGCCAACCGCCAAAAAACACTATATAGAAGAAGAAGAAGTTCTCATTGCCAGTTTGTCGTGTATGCTACTTGGTATCACCTCGTTCCAGCTCTAGAAATCTTGTGACCTCGACCATTGCCTGTTTTTCGACTTCTGTTTTTTGCCTGCTCCTAGATTGTACTGTTGCCTCTGTTTTGCTTACCTGTGTACTGACTTGGACCGATTAAACTCTGAAGACTGATCTGCCCTGTGTCTGAGCCTGCATTTGTGTCCTCCTCCTTGTTCAGTTCTGATATTACGAACTGGCCAACAATGGACTCAGCGGGCTCTGATCCTTTTCGTGCAGCACTCCAGAAGCAAGAGGAGCGCATCTCGCATTATGAGGGTCAACTCACTTCGATCGTCGCCGGGTTCCGGGACCTCGGCGAGCGTCAGCAGGGGTTCCAGGCGGACATCGGTTCACAGGTGAACACTTTAAGTTCTCGGTTTGAACACCTGGTTACTCGGCTGAATTCTTTGTTTCCTGCTGCGGCTCCCGTGCCTGCCGAGTCTGTTTCCTTGTCTGTGTCTCCAGGAGCTCCGAGGGCCACGGCTGCTGCAGCATCTCCATTCGTCCACCTGGCAAGACCGGAACACTTTTTAGGGGAATCGGAGAAGTGTAGACCTTTTTTGATTCAGTGTGGACTGCATTTCGAACTTCAAGCGGCTTCCTTTCCATCAGAACACTCAAGAGTAGCCTTTATCATCACGCACCTGTCGGGTAGGGCGGAGGCTTGGGCCACGGCGGAGTGGTCTCGGAATTCTCCTGTTTGCCAGACGTCGGTCCTGTTCATGGAAGCTCTGTCCCGCATGTTTGATCAATCCTGGCCGAGAGGCTTCACAGAACCTGGTCTCCATGAAACAAGGTAATCGCTCAGTTATGGATTTTGCTATTGACTTTCGAACTGTTGCTGCTAAGAGTGGATGGAATGAGGCTGCTTTGTTGGATGCTTTTCGCAATGGATTGTCTGAAGCTATCAAAGATCAATTGGCTCCACTAACCCTGCCTTCCGACCGAGTCTATGATTTCCCTGGTTGTCCAGATTGACGCTAGGCTCGGAGAAAGAGAGCGAGAGAGGAGATCGGCAGCAGTTCGTTCCTCCTCCCAGCAGTGGCGGCAGCGTCGCCCTTCGCCTTCCGGTCGGGACTTGTTCCCTCTCGGCCGGTCCAGTCAGCCTACAGCGCCACCTGTCTCTTCGGAGGAGCCCATGCAGGTGGGACGAGCCAAACTCAGCCCGGAGGAACGGCAGCGCCGCCTAAGGGAGGGGAGGTGTTTTTACTGTGGTGAACTGGGGCATTTGTTGAACAGCTGTTCAGTAAAAGACAAGGCTCACCAATGAAAGAGAGGACATTGGTGAGTTGTACCACTCCTATGAGCCGTTCCTCTCGTCAATTGTCGACGGTACAATTGTTGGTGCATTCCCAGTGGCACTCCCTGCAGGCTTTGGTTGATTCTGGGGCAGATGAGAACTTCATGGACATTCGCTTGGCTGATGAATTGGAGCTGGAACGTGAACAGCTTCAAAATCCTCTGGAGGCTAGTGCACTGGATGGGCGCCTACTGTACAGGGTAACTCACCGAACTCAACCTGTTCAACTCATCATGGCAGGTAATCACCTTGAGACCATCAGTTTTCATCTCCTCGACTGTCCTCTTCATCCTCTGGTTTTGGGGCTCCCTTGGCTGTCTTACCATAATCCTCACATGAACTGGGGTACTGGGGAAGTAATTTCTTGGGGGAATAACTGTAAACTCATCTATCTGCATGATTCTTCTCCTGAGTCTATGAAGGATCCATCAAGGAGCAGTTTGCTGGGATCTTCCAGGACCACCCTCCAGCAGCCTCCCCGTTCAAGGGAGGAGGATTTTCCAGATATCTCCAAGGTTCCCTCATGTTATTTAGACCTTAAGGAGGTGTTCAACAAGGCCAAGGCCACATCTCTTCCGCCGCATAGACCGTACGATTGCTGCATCGACCTTCTGCCAGGTACAGCGCCTCCTAAGGGTCATCTCTACTCCTTGTCTTCACCTGAGCGGCTCGCCATGGAAAAATACATTGACGACGCCCTTGCTGCTGGGATCATCAGACCTTCCTCTTCACCTGCAGGAGCTGGATTCTTCTTTGTGGATAAGAAGGATGGTACACTTCGGCCCTGCATTGACTACAGAGGACTCAATGACATTACTGTTAAAAACAGATACCCTCTTCCTCTTATCTCCTCTGCATTTGAACTGTTAAAAGACGCTAAGGTATTCACCAAGTTAGATCTTAGAAATGCTTATCATCTGGTGAGGATAAGGGAAGGGGATGAATGGAAAACTGCGTTTAACACACCCAGTGGTCATTATGAATATCTGGTCATGCCGTTTGGTCTTACTAATGCTCCAGCAGTTTTTCAAGGAATGGTTAATGATGTATTACGGGACATGCTGAACAGATTTGTGTTTGTGTACCTTGATGACATTTTGATTTTTTCTCCAGACGAGACTTCCCATGTGCAGCATGTACACCAGGTGCTGGAACGTTTGCTCCTGAATGATCTGTTTGTGAAAGCTGAGAAATGTGAATTTCATGTTAACACTGTTCAATTCCTTGGTTATGTTGTATCACCTGCTGGTATACAGATGGACCCGAGCAAGGTCAGTGCTGTGGCCACCTGGCCTACACCCTCCAGTCGTAAGCGACTTCAGGGGTTCCTTGGGTTTGCTAATTTTTATAGGAAGTTTATCCGGAATTTTAGTGTCACTGCTGCACCACTCCATGCTCTTACCTCACCCCACGTGCCTTTCTCTTGGTCCCCTCAAGCAGAAACTGCTTTTATGAGACTCAAGAGGAGCTTCTCCTCAGCCCCCATCCTGGTTCACCCTGACCCATCACTCCAGTTCGTGGTTGAGGTGGACGCCTCGGGTGTGGGCATCGGGGCCGTACTCTCCCAGAAATCCTCCACAGATGGTCGATTACATCCCTGCGCTTTCCTCTCAAAGAAACTTTCTCCTGCTGAGATAAATTACGATGTGGGTAACCGTGAACTGTTAGCGGTTAAAACAGCCTTGGAGGAATGGAGACACTGGTTGGAGGGCACAGAGCAGCCGTTTCTAGTTTGGACAGACCACAAGAACCTGGAATACATCAAGTCAGCCAAACGCCTCAACTCGCGCCAAGCAAGGTGGGCTCTCTTCTTTAATCGATTTGATTTTGTACTGTCTTACCGCCCTGGTGCCAAGAATGGCAAACCTGATGCTCTCTCCAGACAGTTTGATCCTGACCCGTCCCCTAAGGTTTCAACTCCCATTCTGCCTGCTTCCTGTTTTGTTGGGGCAGTTACTTGGGAGATTGAGAAGAGAGTTTCCGAGGCAACTGCTGGTGTTCAGTCACCGCTAGGGTGTCCTTCTAATCGTCTGTTTGTTCCCGAGTCTCTTCGTTCACAGGTGATTCACTGGGCTCATACGTCTCGGATCTCCTGTCATCCCGGTGTCCGCCGAACCCTGTTTGTGGCCAAACAAAGGTTTTGGTGGCCTTCCATGGAGAGGGGGATTAAGGAGTACGTCGCCGCCTGCAGTATTTGTGCTCGGAACAAGACCTCGCGTCGGGCCGCCTTTGGCCTCCTGAATCCGCTGCCTGTCCCCTCACGCCCCTGGTCAGACATCTCCATGGACTTTGTCACGGGCCTGCCCTCTTCTGAAGGTAACACCTCAGTCATGACTGTGGTGGACAGATTTTCTAAGATGGTCCATTTCATTCCGTTGCACAAGCTTCCCTCCGCCAAGAAAACGGCAGAGGTCATGCTGTCTCATGTTTTTCGTATTCATGGATTTCCCAGAGACATTGTGTCTGACCGGGGGCCTCAGTTCGTGTCCAGGTTTTGGAAGGAGTTTTGTTCTCTGTTGGAAGCCACGGTCAGCCTTACATCTGGTTATCACCCGGAATCCAATGGACAGACTGAACGCCTTAACCAGGAATTGGAGACAGGACTACGGTGCTTGGTGGCACAGAACCCTTCAACTTGGAGCAAACACCTTATTTGGGTGGAGTATGCACACAACACACTTCCTTGCTCCTCCTCTGGTCTCTCTCCATTCCAGTGTGCCTATGGTTATCAACCGCCATTGTTCCCTGCTGTGGAGAAGGAGTCCAGTGTGCCCTCCGCTCAGGCTCTCATCCGTCGCTGTCGCAAGGTTTGGAATGGGGCTCGTCAGATGCTGTTGCGCAGTTCTGCGCGTTACAAGAGGATGGCTGATCGTGGAAGAACGCCGGCTCCGGTATACTCGCCTGGCCAAAAGGTGTGGCTCTCCACTCGAGACTTACCTCTGAGGGTGGAATCCCGGAAGCTGGCTCCTCGTTTTGTTGGTCCTTTCCCCATATCGAAGGTCATCAATCCTGTGGCGGTTCGTCTCAAACTCCCCCGTGCCATGAGGGTCCACCCTACTTTCCATGTCTCCCGACTAAAGCCATTTAAGGAAAGTCCTCTGGTCCCTGCCTCCATACCCCCTCCGCCCCCCCGGTTCCTTGATGGGGGTCCGGTGTTTACGGTCAGCCGGTTGCTGGGTATGCGCCGGCGTGGTCGTGGTTGTCAGTATCTCGTGGATTGGGAGGGTTATGGACCTGAGGAGCGGTCTTGGGTGCCGGCTCGCAACATATGCGACCCGGAACTTATCAGGGAATATCGGCGCCAACATCCTGAAGATCCTGGGCCGTCGGGAGCCGGCCGTGGAGGGGGGGGTACTGTCAGGTCTCGGGTTTGATCTAGTTTCTGTTTCTTATTGTTTTTTAGTATTAGAGTGTGCATTCTTGTTTTATTTTGGTGTCTCGCATCTCCTCTTGTTTCAGGTCCCATTTCCTATCAGGTCGTTTACCCTCATGTGATTATTGGCCCCGCCCTGATGTGTTTCACCTGTGTCTCGTTATCCCCTGCTAGTCTGTATTTAAGCCCTTTATGTTTTAGTTCTCATTGCCAGTTCGTCGTGTAAATTGAATGGATTAAAGGCCGATAAATCTCCAGGGCCAGAAAGGCTGCATCCCAGAGTACTTAAGGAAGTAGCTCCAGAAATAGTGGATGCATTAGTAATAATCTTTCAAAACTCTTTAGATTCTGGAGTAATTCCTGAGGATTGGCGGGTAGCAAACGTAACCCCATTTTTTAAGAAGGGAGGGAGAGAGAAAACAGGGAATTACAGACCAGTTAGTCTAAGTTCGGTAGTGGGGAAACTGCTAGAGTCAGTTATTAAAGATGGGATAGCTGCACATTTGGAAAGTGGTGAAATCATTGGACAAAGTCAGCATGGATTTACGAAAGGTAAATCATGTCTGACGAATCTTATAGAATTTTTCGAGGGTGTAACTAGTAGCGTGGATAGGGGAGAACCAGTGGATGTGGTGTATCTGGACTTCCAGAAGGCTATCGACAAGGTCCCACATAAGAGATTAGTATACAAACTTAAAGTACACGGCATTGGGGGTTCAGTATTGATGTGGATAGAGAACTGGCTGGCAAACAGGAAGCAAAGAGTAGGAGTAAACGGGTCCTTTTCACAATGGCAGGCAGTGACTAGTGGGGTACCGCAAGGCTCAGTGCTGGGACCCCAGCTATTTATAATATATATTAATGATCTGGATGAGGGAATTGAAGGCAGTGTCATCCGCAAACTTGGAGATATTAAGCTGGGGGGCAGTGTTAGCTGTGAGGAGGATGCTAAGAGACTGCAAGGTGACTTGGATAGGCTGGATGAGTGGGCAAATGTTTGGCAGATGCAGTATGATGTGGATAAATGTGAGGTTATCCATTTTGGTGGCAAAAACAGGAAAGCAGACTATTATCTAAATGGTGGCCGACTAGGAAAAGGGGAGATGCAGTGAGACCTGGGTGTCATGGTACACCAGTCATTGAAAGTAGGCATGCAGGTGCAGCAGGCAGTGAAGAAAGCGAATGGTATGTTAGCTTTCATAACAAAAGGATTTGAGTATAGGAGCAGGGAGGTTCTACTGCAGTTGTACAGGGTCTTGGTTTAAGTATTGGAGTATTGCGTACAGTTTTGGTCTCCAAATCTGAGGAAGGACATTATTGCCATAGAGGGAGTGCAGAGAAGGTTCACCAGAATGATTCCTGGGATGTAAGGACTGTCTTATGAAGAAAGACTGGATAGACTCGGCTTGTACTCGCTAGAATTTAGAAGATTTAGGGGGGGATCTTATAGAAACTTATAACATTCTTAAGGGGTTGGACAGGCTAGATGCAGGAAGATTGCTCCCGATGTTGGGGAAGTCCAGGACAAGGCGTCACAGCTTAAGGATAAGGGGGAAATCCTTTAAAACCGAGATGAGAAGGACCTTTTTCACACAGAGAGTGGTGAATCTCTGGAACTCTCTGCCGCAGAGGGTAGTCGAGGCCAGTTCATTGGCTATATTTAAGAGGGAGTTAGATGTGGCCCTTGTGGCTAAGGGGATCAGGGGGTATGGAGAGAAGGCAGGTACGGGATACTGAGTTGGATGATCAGCCATGATCATATTGAATGGTGGTCCAGGCTCGAAGGGCCGAATGGCCTACTCCTGCACCTAATTTCTATGTTTCTATGTTCAGACCGAAAGTGGTGTTTAAAATACATGACAAATGGTGTTGTAGGGAACAACGACATGCCACGAGGAGCACACATTAAAGCCTTAATTTCCTTCCCAATGTATGATGACTAACATATACTATTCTTTTGATCCCGACAATGTATTATATAAGACATCATTTTTTGGTACAAGTAATTAGAAAGTCTTCTTTTATAGATCTAGACTTACCACAATAATAAAGATACCTTTGATTTTCCAGCATCCAGCAGTTCCTTCTTAAACAATAATAAAGGCATCACATTTTACACTGCTGTACATTTTTGGTTTTATTCTTGTTGTAAGGCATGCATAGTATTGTAAGCTCTTCTACATTGAAGATAAATAGACCTATTAGAGGGAAAATGCATGTACAATATACATGTCTCTCCCCACCCCTGAAAACAATTGCATTTACAGTGGCTTGCAAAAGTTTTCATACCCCTTGAACTTTTCCATATTTTGTCACGTTACAACCACAAACATAAATGTATTTTATTGGGATTTTATGTGATAGACCAACACAATGTGGTGCATAATTGTGAAGTGGAAGGAAAATGATACATGGTTTTCAAATTTTTTTACAAATAAAAAACTGAAAAGTGTGGCGTGCAAAAGTATTCAGCAATTACAGCTGCAAGTCTTTTGGGGTATGTCTCTACCAGCTTTGCACATCTAGAGACTGAAATTTTTGCCCATTCTTCTTTGCAAAATAGCTCAAGCTCAGTCAGATTGGATGGACAGTGTCTGTGAATAGCAATTTCAAGTCTTGCCAGAGATTCTCAATTGGATTTAGGTCTGGACTTTGAGCCATTCTAACACATGAATATGCTTTGATCTAAACCATTCCATTGTAGCTCTGGCTGTATGTTTAGGGTCGTTGTCCTGCTGGAAGGTGAACCTCCGTCCCAGTCTCAAGTCTTTTGCAGACTCTAACAGGTTTTCTTCCAAGATTGCCCTGGATTTGGCTCCATCCATCTTCCCATCAACTCTGACCAGCTTCCTTGTCCCTGCTGAATTATTTTAAATTGAGTGGATTGATGCAATATACTGCTAATCCACAGATGTGCGGTTATGAGATATTCACTTTTAAAAACTCACTCAGAGCTCGGGTGGCTATGAGCGGCCGCCGGGACCGGACAGGGGAACAGCTAGACTCGCAGGTGACCTGGGAACTGCAGCTAGTCCCGGAGGGTCCTGGCCCCCATGTAAAAAAGGCTGCGGACCCCTGGACTAAACCAAACCCTCTATCCTGTCCCGCCATCCTTTATTCAAAATCTAGCAACTCAAATGTTGATGCGTCTACATTGCCAGGAAATACAATAACTAATTTCCCTCAAATATACGTTAGACTTTCCTCAAATATATGTTAAATTAAAAAACTAAACTATGGTAGAAATGCACAGTATTCATGTCTAAAGCTCGCACTTCTGCATCAATGAATGTATGTATACACTACATTTCATTACACTAATATTGAATGAAAAAAATATCTTGGCATGTGTTCATTGATATTTTATTCACAATATTAGAATTTCTGAGAGAGAGGTTGAATGAAAACAAAAAGAGAGATCACATGCTTGTGTCTCCACATGCCTACCGCTTCAGTGAATTGCTTCAGCTTTCCTGGGCTCAGGTACCAGGCATCCTCAACAGGATGGGGTTCCTGTGGCGTAACCCAAGATGTCTTTGGGGGGAGGGCCTGCTCGTTCCACTCCCTTCTGGGTAAGCCCGCTTCCTCCGTCTCCTGTTGCTGGGGTACAGTGGCAGATTCACTGCTCCCGGTTGTCCGGAGCTGGGGCCCATCGGCCGCTGTGATGCTCCAGGTATCCCGGAGCTGGGCACCATCAGCCGCTGCAATGCTCCCGGTTTCCTGGGGCTGGAGCCCCTCGGCCACTGCTCTGCTCTCGGTCTCCTGGGGCTTGGGGATGATCGGCGCGGCCTTTCTCTTTTCCTCCCCGGTTTTCTTCCTTTGCCTCCTTCGTTTGGGCTTCACGGTCGCCTCATTCTCTGACGAGGAGAGGTTGCTGCCTTCTGTCAGGGAGAGAGATCTTTTTTTGGAGTTATTTCTGGACTTACCAGCCCCTTCCGGCCTCTGCTCTTTGGGCTGAACCCTCTGGTGTTTCCTATACGTCACCATCGTCCATTTCTCCTACTTATCCCCCTCCTCCATCAAATCTCCCTCCTGGGCAAGGTGCTGGGGGTCTCCTTCTGGCGCTTGGGGACTCCAGGTGGTTTGGCTGTCCTCATCCCTGTTCCCCCTTTCTGCTGGGGTCTTGGCAGTGGTGGGGGGTGTCTCACTCACCCTTGGGGGTGCTGGCAGCAGCCATTCTTGTCGCCTGTGCATAGGTGTAGGCTCTTTTAGGGCAAGGCCTGTAAAGGTGGCCTGCCTCCCCACACAGGTTGCAGTTCTTGCTGGCCTGACAGTCCTTTGTCTCATGGCCCTCCGTCTTGCAGTTCTTGCAGCCAACTGCAGTGCATTGGGCCATCACATGCCCAGGTTTGTTGCATTTCCTGCACAGCCTGGGTTGCTCCCCGTTACTCATATACCCTTGGTTTCCTCCAATCGTGAAAACCGAAGGAGGGTGAAGAATGGCTCCGTCCTTGTCCACCCTCAGCTTTACCTTCACTTGCCACTTGCTCGTCCAAATCCCATGCTGGTCCTTCACGTCCACGCAGCTCCCCGTTCCTTCGACGTAGCGAGCAAGGAAGGTGAGGACATCCACTACGGGCACATGTGGGTTGAACATGTGCACCGTGATCATCCTTTCCTTCTGGTTGGGGAGGGTGAAGAGCGGCTGCACTTTCAGCAACGACAGCGGAGCTTCATTCCCCTTCCCTCGGAAGTCTTCCATCAACGTTTGCCATCTCGTCGGATAATTGAAGGTAATATTGTATTGTATTGTATTTTAATGACCACACAGCCAGGCTGGTGGAATTTGTTATCAGTACAGCTCGGTACAGGTTCCAACATTTCATCAACATTAAACATATAACATAGATATACATACAGACACATTACATAATACATAAGGGCCATGCTTATTCTTATTCCTCACCGTACAGTTTAAAATGTTAATTGCAGTGGGAATGAAACTGTTTTTGAAGCGGTTTGTTTTGGAGGCAATTGTCCTGTAACGCCTCCCAGAGGGCAGTAGCTGAAAGGCAAAGTGTGCAGGGTGAGTAGGATCAGAGATGATCTTGCGGGCTCTGTGTAGTGTCCATTTGTGATATAGTGATTCAAGGGATATCAAATTGGTTACAGCCACCCGACAACCAAAATTCATTTTCTGAACACAAACTTTTTAAAAAGGCGAGGCAAACAATTGGGCAGCAGCCACCCAACAACCAACATTCATTTTGTGAACACAAATGTTTTTAAAAGGCAAGGCAAACAATTGGGCAGCAGCCACCCGACAACCAAAATTCATTTTGTGATCATAAACTTGTTAAAAAGGCGAGGAAAACAATTGCCAACTGTTGCAACGATTTAAAAAGCCAAGGCGAGGCAAACAATTGGGCTGCAGCCACCTGACAATCAAAATTAATTTAGTGAACACAAACTTGTTAAAAAGGAGAGGCAAACACTTGGGCGGTAGCCACCTTACAGCCGCATCGAGGGGACTCACCGTGGAGTAGACATGCGTTCAGTGTTATTCGCAGCTCAGAGAGCCGAGACCCTCTCGCTTCCTGGGTCTGGCAGAGACTGAGTGAGGGATTGCACTTCTGGGTTTTATGGTCCCTCCCCCCTGCCGTCAGCGGGGGCAGCAGAGAGAATGAGAATTTTTTAAAAACATTAATATCTCTCTGATTTTTCATCGATGAGAAAAATCCTCCGGACCCGGAAAACGGAGGGTGGCTCTGAGCGAGGTGGCCAAAAATGACGGCCGTAGGTGGTGGCGTTTTCTCGGAAATCGCAGCACAGTGGGCCAAAAGCTGTCAAGATCAGACTTTTAGTAATATAGATATCTACGGGGTTATAATATATAAATATAGGCAAATATATTTGCCTTTATGGCTTATGCACATCAATAGAATGGCTCATGTACATCAAGAGTTGCTTTAAATCAAAGTTGCTTCTGATCCATGAGGATCTTTGAAATCTATTATCCCTATCTTGCCATTCACACACAGAAGCACACACACACACACCGTTCCCCCACAACACTGATTAAACCAAAGATCATAGAATACACATGGTCCAGAGACCTTTCATTGCGCATTGTCGCTCATTTTATAAGCAGTTACCCTTTTTGTTTTTAAAGCACCTTATTTATTATAAACAAAGATCATAATGGTCTAAGATAGACCAAGATAAATTCCTGCAAAATCCAATGGACTGATGTGGATTAAACTGCGAGAGGCATAACGGAGTCTTATTCCTAAAGTGGCGGAAGTACCATTACGTGCCACACGTCAGTCCATTGGATTTCGTAGGAGTGGTCTATCTTGCTCCTCTAGTATCTTTGGTGCACAGTAACTCTATTTTTCATTTGTAAATCAGGGGAGAGCGCGAACGCAGTCCCCCACTACCACAAATTTTGCAGTCGAGTATCCCGCATTTGGGGACATCGCAGGCGTCAGCACACCCGAAGTGCAATGGGATAGCCTCGTCCTGGGAGAACCACCTTTTTTTATTTCAAAATAGACTTTATTCAATTGATAAATATATACAATTCCTGAACCATTCAAACAAACAAAATTCATCCGACAATTTCGGAGACTATACAAATTTTTCCAGTACAATATTTTTAAATTTGTCAAATTTCACCAAACAGTCCCCCACCCGTGCCACTCTGTGGCCCCTGTCCAAGTAATAAATATATACAATGTGTACACAGTGCGAAAATTCCATCTGACATTTTCGTCGGCTATAGAGATTGTTCAATACCGTTTATAAGTCTTTTAAGTTCCACAAAAAAAAAAATCAAAAAATGTCCCCCACCCGTGCCACTCATGTGGCCCCCTGGCGTGGGATACCTTCCCTTAATTTAATTTAAGGGGCGTCTCCACCATACCGTGCCCCTCCATGTCCAGCAGCAGAAGGACCCTAGACTGTGGCCCTCCCCCACCGAGCCTTGGCGTTGGCTGCACCAAGCTTCAGCGAGTCCCTTAGCACGTACTCCTGCAGTCTGCAGTGGCCCAGTCGGCAACATTCCCTGACGGACATCTCGCTCTGCTGGGTGGTGAGCAACGCTCGGGCAGACCAAAGAGCGTCTTTGACCGAGTTGATGACCCTCTAGCAGCACTCGATGTCAGTCTCTGAATGTGTCCCTGGGAACAGTCCGTAAATCACAGAGTCCTCTGTGACGGAGCTTTTCGGGATAAATCGTTCCAGAGACCCTTTCATACCTCTCCAGACTCTTTTTGCAAACACACACTCTACAAAGAGGTGGGCAACCGTCTCCTCTCCATAGCAATCGTCCCGGGGGCAGCGTGAGCTGGTGGTGAGGTTCCGACGGTGCAGGAAGGATCCAACTGAGAGGGCTCCCCTCACCGCCAGCCAAGCCAGGTCTTGGTGCTTGTTGGTGAGTTCTGGCGATGAGGCATTTTGCCAGACAAGCTGGGCAGTCTGCTCTGGGAACCACACCACCGGATCCATCGAGTCCATTCCCCGCAGTTCCTGCAGGACATTCCGTGCTGACCACTGCCCGATGGACTTGTGGCCAAAGGTGTTGGTCCGGAAGAACCTTTCCACAGATGACAGATGGGGCGGCAGTGTCCAGCTGACTGGCACATTGCGTGGCATCTGCGCCAGGCCCATCCTTCGCAACACTGGGGTCAGGTAAAACCTCAGCAGGTAGTGACACTTAGTGCCCACGTGCCTTGGCTCTACACTCCGCCTGATGCAGCCACACACAAAGGTGGCCATCAGGGTGAGTGCGACGTTGGGCACGCTTTTACCCCCGTTGTCTGCCGACTTGTACATTGTGACCCGTCGCACCCGGTCCATCCTCGACCCCCAGATGAACTGGAAGACGGCCCGGGTGATCCCCGTGGCGTAGGAGGGAGGGACAGGCCACACTTGTGCCAAGTACAGCAACCCCGAGAGCACCTCACACCTGATGACCAAATTGTTCCCGGTTATGGAGAGGAAGCGTTGCCTCCACAGCTCCAGCTTCTTCCCCACCTTGGCTATCCGCTCCAGCCAATTCTTGTTACTCGCCTCAGCCCCCCCGAACCAGATCCCCAGCACCTTCAAGAAGTCAGGCTTGATGGTGAAGGGGACGGAAGATCGGTCGGGCCAGTTGCCAAAGAGCATGGCCTCGCTCTTCCTGCGGTTTACCCTGGCTCCCGTGGCCGACTCAAACTGGTCGCAGATGCTGATCAATCTGCGGACCGACCTTGGATCCGAGCAGAAGACGGCGACATCGTCCATGTACAGGGAGGTCTTGACTTGAATGCCCCCACTGCCTGGCAATGTCACTCCTCTTATGCTCGCATCCTTCCTGATGGACTCGGCAAAGGGTTCAATACAGCAGACAAACAAGACAGGAGAGAGAGGGCAACCCTGCCTGACTCCATACCTTACAGGGAAACTGTCTGAATCCCACCCATTGATTTGGACTGTACTACGGATATTGGTGGAGCAGTTTGATCCAATTTTGGATTCCCTCCCCAAAACCCATTTTGGAGAGCACGTCCCTCATGTATGTGTGCGATATCCTGTCGAAGGCCTTCTCCTGGTCCAAGCTGACTAGGCAGGCATCCACCCGTCTGTCCTGCACGTAGGCGATGGTATCTCTCAGCAGCGCTAGGCTGTCTGAGATTTTCCTGCCACGTACAGCACAGGTTTGGTCCGGGTGCATCACCCGTCCCAGAGCAGACTTGACCCGGTTGGCGATGGCCTTAGACAGGATCTTGTAATCTACATTCAACAATGTTATGGGTCTCCAATTCTTTAAATCCTTCCTCTCCCCCTTCTGCTTGTAGGTTAAGGTGATGCTGCCCTTCCTCATGGAGTCTGACATGCTGCCGGCTAGAAGCATGTCATTGTACACTTCCTGCAGGTCGGGGCCCACCCAGTCCCACAGAGCCGAATACAACTCGGCCGGTAAGCCATCGTTCCAGGAGTTTTACTCGAGTCAAAGGAGCGGATGGATGGAGATCCCAGTCAGCTCCTCTAGGGTCAGTGGTTGGTCCAGACTCTCCCGCTTGCTGTCCTCCAAGACCTCTGTGATAGAGGACAGGAAGTTCTGGCAGGCAGTGCTGTCTGTGGCCTTTCTGTCATACAGTTCCGTGTAAAAGGATTTGCAGACCCTCAGCATGTCTCTCTGCGAGGATGCTACCGAGCCGTCCTCCTCCCTAAGGCTGTTGATCAGAGCTCCCCCTGTGAACCTTATGGAAGAAGAAACGTGAGCACGTCTCATGCTGCTCCACATGGCGGACCCTGGATCAGAGAGCCGTGACCATCTGTTGCAGTGATTTTAAAAGCCAAGGCGAGGCAAACAATTGGGTTGCAGCCACCTGACAATCTAAATTCATTTTGTGAACAGAAACTTGTTAAAAAGGCGAGGCAAACAATTGGGCAGCAGCCACCCGACACCCA